>NW_025940711.1:0-773 GCF_000764305.2 Hyalella azteca
TATGGCGGCCATAAAATGAAATAAAAGAACTATCTTACTGGGGTGGCTGGTATCTTAGAACTATCCTACTGGGTGGCTAGCTGGTATCTTACTAGGGTGGCTCAGTTGTTACAGTTCAGAGTACCAAGACTGGAGCAGAGAGGCGCGGGTTCGATCCCAGCTGTGTGCGCCAGTTTCTGGTCAGAATCGGCGAGGAGGCCGGGCGGTTAATCAAAAGGAAAATTAAAGCAGTGATTTACGCGTTCGAGACCGCAATAAGCTGTGAATATTCTGCGATGTTCAAGAATCGGCGACAGGCCTACGGCCTAATAAACGCTGAAATTGCCATTTTTATTATTATCTTTATTATTTTTAATTATTAGCGCATTTTCTCATTTATGGAAAAAATACACTATTGTGCTCGCCATGTCCGTCCGTCTGTCTGTCCGTCCGTACGTGACCTCAAGTTTTCATCGACGAGAAAATGCGCTCTCTGTCACTCACTGCAGTGAGTACAGAGTTATATTTTTATTATTATAGACCACTGGACTACTTGCTTCTCAACGTCACCAGGAATGTGTAAGAATTTATAAATAATCAAGAACTTCAAAATAGAGAAAATATCCGTGAACCTTTCTATATTACAATGGAAAACTTTTAGGAGACTAGCTCCATAACTAGGAATCTGCAACAGGTTGGAAGTCAGTTTTTATTTAGCTGAAAGTCAGTTCGGCTAAATAAAAGTCGTGACTAAAATCACGACAAAAGAGAGCTAAATAAAAAGTCGTGACTGA
>NW_025940712.1:0-1088 GCF_000764305.2 Hyalella azteca
TACATATTAATGAAGCATGTATTACATATGTAGTACATATTAATGAAGCATATATTACATATGTAATACATAGTCATGAAACAATTGACCGAGATAATTTCCTCTCAGTTATCACATGCAACATTTCCCACGACCTGTGCACAACATTTCAGATTTTAGTGTCCATCAATGCAACCCAATTCAAGTTGCATCACAATCACACCCAAGAAGCTAAGAGATAATATGCAAGGCATGTACTGTGATGTACACTTGGACTTTATGACCATCGAACAATGGTTATGGTCAGTAGACCATAAATATGAACTGGAGTTCAAGCCAGACAACAGAATTTAAGGCTTAAGTTTCCATTGCATTTGCTAACCAAATATACAGCAGATTGCCACAGACAAGCTAATATACAAAACAGCGACCTTACCTCCTGTATGTGTATGAGAGCAGCCTCATAAGCCTGTTGTGTGATGGGGAGAAGAGTGTTCAGGGAGCGCAATAAGTTATATTCATGCCACCTGCTCCTGTAGTGAGCATTTACTTCAGTCCTAGTCTCAAATGTGGCATTGAATTTATGGCAGGTAAACATCCTTGACACAAGTTAATTCAGTAAAACATCTGCTATTTAATACATAGAAACACATGTAAACATAAGCAGGTCTAATTTATCAAATAAAATGGACATTATCATGATGATCTGATATTGATGATTTGGCTGGATTATTTTCATATCTTTAAATTTCAAAACTTAATAAGGCCACTTTAATTCAAGTCATGAGTGCACTTTCTCTTCACACATCGAAACATAAAATAGAAATTTTGAAAACGGCAAACTCTTCATTTAATTCAGCTTGAGTGGTACATAATTTATTCTGTTCAAGATTTATTACTATTTACTTGTATGCACAAGCAAGTCCTATAAATTCTGCCTCACTATATTTCAAACCAAGATTTATCGTTTATTTGCTTTTTGCTGAATTTGATCACAGCTCAACTTAGGTCCTGCCCAGAGACTGCCTGACGGGCGCGGGCGCTCGTCGGCTGCTGGACCTGACTCCGTGCACCTGACTCCGTGCACCTGACTCCGTGCACCTGACTCC
>NW_025940713.1:0-408 GCF_000764305.2 Hyalella azteca
GTCAGCGCCGCTGAACTAATAAAATGAGTCAGCGCCGCTGAACGAATAAAAAGGGTCAGCGCCACTGAACTAATAAAAAGAGTCAGCGCCGCTGAACTAATAAAAAGAGTCAGCGCCGCTGAACAAATAAAAAGAGTCAGCGCCGCTGAACTAATAAAAAGATCAGCGCCGCTGAAGTAATAAAAAGGGTCAGCGCCACTGAGCCAGCAAAAAGAATCAGCGCCACTGAGCCAGCAAAAAGAGTCAGCGCCGCTGAGCCAGCAAAAAGAGTCAGCGCCGCTGAGCCAATAAAAAGAGTCAGCGCCGCTGAGCCAGCAAAATGAGTCGGCGCCGGTGTGCCAGCAAAAAGAGTCAGCGCCACTGAGCCAGCAAAAAGAGTCAGCGCCACTGAGCCAGCAATAAGAGTCA
>NW_025940714.1:0-424 GCF_000764305.2 Hyalella azteca
GTCTTTGGTTCCTCCTTGGGGCGCTTGCTGAGCAGCTCCGGGCCTTCCCCCTCCGAGTCTGAAGATAAAGCGGCTCGCTTCGGAGGCTTGGAGCGTCCTCCAGACTTGCTCCTATTTTCTCCGCTGCCTCCACCTGGGAAATAATTACATGATTTATATTTAATTAATTAATAAATAATTAATCAATATTCATATAATTAACAGGTCATTAATTAACATATAATTATTAAATAATTATGTAATCAATCAATAATCATATAACTAATAGCAGTACCCCCTAAAAATATATATTTTCGAACAGTTAAGATGCTCATAAACATTCAACAGAAATATTTAATATATTTAAATATTAACAATTATTGGAGTAAAATACAATATCTTTGATTATTCATGATAATCAAGACTTGTTCATAATTATTCTGCA
>NW_025940715.1:0-422 GCF_000764305.2 Hyalella azteca
TAGTGCCAATTACAATGAATCATTCCACTCAAATGTCTCTGAGTGAAACTGGAAAGACAATCTCTTTTTTCATTAACCATCACAAAAATCACATGTTATCTATCTTCCCATAGAGTGATATAGCTATTATCATATATACCAATCAAATCATAAAAAATCAAATGTTATTTATATTCCCAAAATATAGTGTTGTATTTTGGTGTTCAATTAAATTGCAGGTGGGAATAAGAGATTGCAGAAATTTTGCTCCGCTCGCTGGACGACGAAATTCCTTCCCTTCGTTGGCTCGACTGGTGGCGCTGCGACGAGCAGCCACTCATCGTCATTACTCGCGCCTGTCGGAAAGTCTATGGAAGATCATCTGAACGGCTTACTTCTGGTCATTCTTTCGGAATTTGATCTTGGGCTGACCGAGGTAAATT
>NW_025940716.1:0-585 GCF_000764305.2 Hyalella azteca
GGGCCAATCTACGTCAGGCTACTTTCCTGTGGGCTGATTGATCTAATTCAGCGGATGTGATCTGTCTGGTGGCTTGCGGCTGATAATGTTACAGTCAAAAAGTGTTAAAAGCTACGTTATTGAGGGAAGGGATCATGATAGTCCATTCGAAGCACGGCAGTGGTGGTCTCCGAGACAGGCGTCCCATGGCTTCATTCTGCGAACCACTTCGAGATAAGTTTCAACGGTTTCAGTGTTCTTTAATTTCCATTTGTACCAAAATTCAATATATTTCTTATCTATTTGTTAGTCACTGGTCTCTCTCTCTATTCGATCCTGTGTGTTTGCATGAATTCAATTTTTTCAGCTACAGGGTGCGTACCGGTATTAAGAAAAAAAAATTCCGTGACTTTTCCATGACCTGATTAGCGTAAGCAGGGCTCCCAGACAATAATTTGAGAAAAACTTAGATGGTTGCTGAAAAACACCCAGATTCTGCAGATTTTGTGAGAAAAAACCCAGACAACAAATTTCATCAAAAACATTGTAATTCTACTTACTTCTGATGGAATTATAAATCTTCGGCTGCTGCTAAATTTGGTATTT
>NW_025940717.1:0-14532 GCF_000764305.2 Hyalella azteca
AGAGACCAGGGTGCTGGCCGTCATGCGAAAAATTTAGGACAGTCTATATACTCATTCACCTACAGAGGAGTCAGATTTAGTATCCTACATTATTCCTGCTTTCAGACTGGGGTTTCGCATTAGATGGTATGGATCTGCGTTTTTTGGTTAAAAATTACCTTGACAAACAGGGTCGCACTTTACGTAAGTTCAAGGGTCACACCTCTATCAGGCATCATTTGTTTTTTGAAGAATACTCGAGATCCTACAGCGACTAGATTTTTTCAACTTTCACATCCAGCTGCCATTGAAATCGCCAGAAAGCAGCCTTAATGAAGCATATTATTCACAAATGTGGGTTTTATATTTGTGTTACTATTTTTATAATAGGTATAATCATTTTAATCATTTAATCATCATAATAATCATTTTTTTAATTTGATAATAATTTTTTAAAACACCCCACGTGGCCGATGTCACCCCGCTAATGGTTGAATTCGGCCTCAAAATCATTTTACTATGTTTTTACTGTGTTTTAACACATGTGGCCGAAGTCACCCCATCGCGGGGTGACATCGGCCACCCAGGAGAAAGTCAGTTGCGTTCGTGGCGAAAGCACGTGTGTAATTTTTGTTCCTTGAAATAACCGGCGAATTTTGAAGCTATAGATATTCAGATTTAGTTGTAATCCCTTGCTCAAACCTACANTCCTGATGCATGGAAGCATGGGATTGTTGTGCCTATTCCAAAACCAGGTAAACCCCCGGAGCAAGTGTCCGGGTACCGACCAATTACACTTCTGCCGTGCATGGGAAAAATCATGGAGCGGATGGTACTGAGTCGTCTTCAGTATACATTGGAAAAGAAAAATGTCTTCTCTTCACTGCAGCTGGGTTTTCGAAAAGGAAAAAGCACAATAGATGCTCTACACTTGATTAAGAATGCTGTTGCTGCAGCACGTGTTTCTCGGGAGTTCTGTCTTATTGTATACCTAGATATCAAAGGAGCCTTTGATAGTGTTTGGCATGAGGGACTGCTCTTTAAGTTGCATAGTATTGGAGTGGGAGACCAGATGCTTGCCTGGTTGTACAGCTACTTCCAAAATAGAACTGTGCAAGTGCAGGTTGGAGTCAGCAAATCTGCACCAAAGCCTGTAAGAGTTGGTGTACCGCAGGGGGCTGTGCTCTCACCAACGCTCTTTAACGTGATGGTCCATGATCTCCCTCTCTCTCCTCACGTGAAGCTGGTCGGTTATGCAGATGATATAACACTATTTGTGAATAAACCATCCATACTTGAGGCACGTTGCTGCATGCAGCGGTATTTGGACGAGATTGGTGAGTGGTGCACTCGCTGGCAGTTCAAGCTTAACCCAGTAAAGTGTTCATACCAAGTCTTCACATCTCGCCGTACTGCTCCAGCTGTAACACTTCGAGTTTCTAACAGAAATATTCAGCATGTGGCACATCAGAAAGTATTGGGATTTTATTTTGATTCCCCTCATCTCACTTTTAAAGAGCATGTTAGACAGACTCGCATATCTTGCCAAAAAAGATTACAAGTACTTAGAGCGCTGAGTTCAGTGAAGTGGGGAGCATCACGACAGCTGCTGCGCAGAATATATATTGCATTCATTCGAAGCAAGATGGAGTATGGCTCCACAATTTTGGGAAACATCTCAAAGTCGCTCTTAAATCAGCTGGAAACGGTACAAAACTCAGCACTTAGATACATTTTGGGCGCTCGTCGCACTACGCCTGTATTGTCTTTGCAAGTTGAAAGCTTTACTCCTCCACTGCAACTGAGATTTTTGTTTCTATTCATGAAGTGGGCCCTCAGGTACACATACATGCCTGTAGGAGACCAAGTGGCATCAATGTTAGGATTCTTGGATCGGGAGATCCTTCCAGACACACCTTTTACTATACGAGCTTGTCAAAGCTTTCAGAAACTAAATCTTCCACCTCTGCAACGTGTTCCAACCCCATTGATGAACACATTCCCACCTTATGTTGAATTGTCCTCAAGCATATGCGTGGACCTACTAAACTCTGCAGTCAACAGTGTGCCTCCTGAAATCGCTCAAAACTGCTTTAGAGACTTTTGCAGACAACATTATCCTCAGCATGTACAGATTTATACTGATGGATCGCGTTTGGCTACAGGATCGGTTGCTGCTGGCCTTTATCTACCATCCACCAGCTTGGCCACTGGGTGGCTGTTGAATCCAGCACACACTGTGCTGGGGGCTGAGCTGTTTGCAATATATGTACAAGGCCATGCAGCTTGCTACAACCAATGTATTGCTGCAAAACAAGCCCATTCTGATACTGACTGATTCGCAAGTAGCACTGCAGCTTTTGTCTTCTCCATCGGATGGCTCCTATTGCTCAATCGTCACTCAAATCCAAAAACTTATGCAGTCCAAGGGGCTCGATAAAGTGTTGATGTGCTGGGTTCGTGGACATAGCAACATCCATGGTAATGAGGTGGCTGACAGAATGGCAAACCTTGCACACTCAAATGATTGTTCTGCAAGATCCAGTTTGTGTTTTGGAGAGCGACTCTGCTTGTTGAAGTCAAAATTTTTGGAATATTGGGCACTTCGGTGGTCAGGGGAGGTGCAGTCTTCGGGAAAAGGAACCTTCAGGCTGAGCTTGGGAGGAATGGTAACTTATGTGGATTATGGACCACTACCTCGCTCGGTTGAATGTGCTGTGGCCCGTCTGCGTCTCGTCATGCTGGTGTAAGGGCTCACGTGGCCCATTTCAATCAAACCAATTCCAGTATCTGCCCTGAGTGTAATGTGGAAGACACAATTAGTCACTTCATCTTGCACTGCTCGCTCTTCACTGATCAGAGGAGGGAGTTTCGCTCAGCTCTGGAGAATCTTTTGATTCCCTGGAACCTCATCTCAGCTCTTGGTGGAGGAGATATCCCTCAAAAAAGAAGAACTGCAGTAATTCGTCGCCTTGGACAGTACCTGTTGGGATGCAACATGGTTAACAAACTTTGAAAATTTTCCAGTGTCTAATTCTTTTGTACTTCCTTCCATAGAACATCCACCGGCTGGTGAGAGGCCTTAGAGATCTATTTTGAAATCAGAGTGGCAATATAGTACAAGGAAATCCAGTTGTGCTCAGGCTGGGAGGTATCATCTGTTCATACCCAAAGTCTTAAAAGCATTTAAAAAAAATCGGCCACCCAGCTAATTAAAAAAAATTATTAAGCGATAAAAGTGACATAATTAAGACATGACATATTCAAAGAAGAACCTTTCAGTAATATATTTACAAATTTACAATCCCCAGCAATGCCTCATTCCTATTTTGTAGGAATTTGATCGGCAGAAACTAGTGTAATTTGGCCGAAGTCACCCCAGTTGATGGTACTTTAGATATCTACCCACTCTGGTTATCTCTTCTCTTGGACATATGATTTTTTATAGCCAGGTGGCAAGTATACTTGCCAGTTTGTATTTCAAGTAATAATAAAAAATTAAATTTTTTCGTCACAATACTTTAGAAGATACCTAAATAAATCAGTTAAATTGAAAAAAAAAGGTTTTAATAATCTGCAGGGAATTGTCGGCGTTAATAGGATAATGTTCTTTCTTTATGTTTCAGACTCTACAGAGTCTTATATATGGTACTTTAAATTTAATTTCCAAGCCGGTCAATATTACCCCTTCACGGCTGACATTAGGTGGTCTAAGTTCCCCCATTCGGGGCGGTGCCCCCCATTTGCAAACTATGACACTTTCTTCAAATTTGTTATTTGCATATGTAACTAGAAGAGTTCTACTAACAATGCACCAAAACCTGGAGTTATTTGGAGTTATTTTACCAAAAAATATAATTGATTTTACCACCCAATCTAAGATACCCCAAGAGCTGGGGTAAGAAAGATCATCACTTTTTTTGAAATTACATGAAAACTATGAGAGGCAGGAGCCAGCAATTTATGGTGAGTGAACCAAGAGTATAGATCTGTATTTTGCATGCTTCAATTTAAGTTTAATTTAGTTAGTAAAAAATAGCATCATTTAAAAATAAAAGTAGTCTAAGTTACCCCATTTTATGGTAGTTGTATTTATAGATCATTATTTGCGTTAATTGCTAATTGTTTGAACTCCTCTGAAAGCTACAGCAAGACACATTCAATAAAACTTATACCAAGGATAAAAATGCAAGACTTTTTGCATTAAGCCATTTTGAAATTTTATAAAATGACCATTTTATTGAAATAAATTCATCAGAAAAACCACTTTTATAGCTTTAATTTGCATTAAATTGGACACGAATAGGTAGGTATGTCTAAAGAGGCGTGATGATATCAATATGAGTAACTGGCAATGGGAAAGCTGGAGCTGCAGTATTAGGCAATTCTCTTATCATTTTCTTTTTCAATAATTACACTTATTTAGCTCCTCTGAATGATTAAAACTTCCAAAATATGCCATCTTAAAAATCTATCTTCTCCTATGATTTTCAAGCTATATCATTGAGAGATGTACCATACCTACTGTTCAATTTGTAAAAAAATATCTAGCTTTCTTCTGGTCACTTTCTTTATTCCATTATGATTTGGATTACTGTCAAATGAAGTAATATGGGACAGGTGGGGTAAATCACAACAGTCCTCCAACATTTCATAGAAATGTTGTAGCAACTAAACTAATTGAAATATTGCAAAACTAAAAATAGTGGCGCGAAGCTGTAGCAACTAAACTACTGGCAACCGGGGCTACTCGGGACGGGCGGGGTAACTTGGGACAGTCCTCCGACACGGCGTAAAACTGTTTTAGTAGCAAAACTAATTGGAATATTGCAAAACTGAATATAGTGGTGCAAACGTCAACATTTTTCGTATCTAGGTAGTATAAAGGAAGTTCAAAAATACTACATTTATTAGCTTTGAAAAATTCCTAAAAAAATTGTGAAAAACAATATTTTGAAAAGTTACTTCTGCTATGGTCTGTAGTAAAAAAAATGTTTGCCATATTAAAAAATTTCACTTAGAAAAAAGTGGCAGACAAGTGTCAGCATGAAAACTTTATTTGTGGAATTTACATTCCTCAATCAAAAAAAATGGCGGCCATTTCCGCACGGCGGGGCTACACGGGATACCCCCCTGGGGCTATTTAGGACACCCCCAAAAACACATTTACAGTAGAACCTCAGTTAGCAAAGGCTCCAGTTGAGAAAAAAATTAATTAAAAACAAATAATATTGATTACATTTACCTTGCTCAGTGAAAATTTTCACTTATCAAAAAATTAGTGCATCATCGGTCATCACAAAATTGCGCAAAGAATATCATAGATAGAATTGTGCACCAGGTGACCTAGAATTAAAAATAATTAACCTCAATTATGATCTATTTCTCGAAAAAAATATGATGGTTGTCACTAGAATATTCCTATCTGTTTCAGGTATGTTTTTATGATCATTTTCATTACAGTGAATTCATTCGACCCAATGAAAATGGTGCAAAATTACAAGCTGTCTTGTAAGCTTACAGATACAGAGGAAATGCTACATGGCTGTTGATGTGAAGCTTACAGTGGACAAGGACGTTGTCAATGCTCAATGGCATGTCCATGGATACTGTAATATCACATCAATAGTACAGTAATGTATGGAAATGGTAATATTATATCAATTAAGGAAAAACAAGTACAGATCACTGAAAATGTCATTTATTCTACATCTACATCATCTACAGAGGAAGAGGATGTCTTCGAAGTACTGTTAGTGATGGATGGATGTTAGTAATGCACTCAGCATGCATCAAACATTTTAAAATTATGTTTTATTTCAAGTATTCCAAATTACCCTGCTCCCAGAGCTAATTTGGGACCCTTTTATTTTGCTTCTGCCACTTTACAAACAGCATATGGAATTTTTTGGAGATACCATACAATAGCCCTCGCAAAAACCTTTAAAATGAGCCTAAACTCGTTTATGAAATGTTTCATGGTAAGAAATTAATAACAAAAAATGTTCAAAGCAGTTGGCATCCCTTTTTACCCCTTTTGACAGTACATAATAAATACACCAGGACAAGTTGGGAAGAGTCCTGCATTTTTTGAAAATATTGCAGCTTGAATATCATATACCATAAAATGGGGTTACTTTGACCGGCGGGGTAACTTTGACCATTATTTGTTTTTTAACAAAAACCCCCAAAACTCAAAAACGATTTGACATAGAAAAATTTTGTCAATGGCCATCAAAGGCCTAATACTGAGGCTACGTAACACAATAGAAAGATTTAAAAAGTTTGCATATCTAATAGGTTAAAAAATTAAAAATGCGACCCACGAAAAAGAGCTATTATTTAAAGCCTGTCGGAGTACCCCCTCCAATTTTTTTATTTTTTGGTTAAATAACTCCAGGTTTTGATGTATTGTAGTAGAACTCTTCTAGTTACATGTGCAAAAGACAAATTTTAGGAATGTGTCATAGTTTGCAAATGGGGGGCGCCGCCCCCAATGGGGGAACTTTGACCACCTAATGGCAGCCGTGATGGGGTAACATTGACCGGCTTGGAAATTAAGTTAAAATTACCATAGGTACCTACATAACATATTTTATGTTTGATACACCTATTAATATTTTTTTCTTTATGTTTCAGACTCTACAGAGTCTTATATTTGGTAATTTTAACTTATTTTCCAAACTGGTCAATGTTACCCCATCATGGCTGCCATTAGGTGGTCACATTTTGCCCATTGGGGGGCGGCACCTCCCATTTGCAAACTATGACACTTTCCTAAAATTTGACTTTTGCATATGTAACTAGAAGAGTTCTACTACAATGCACCACAACCTGGAGTTATTAGGAGTTATTTTACCAAAAAATAAAAATTCAAATTCGGTCCACCACGCCCCACGGCCAGTGTAGCTGTCAGCTGACTTTCTTCAGAAGTGCAAAAGCTTTTGCCGGTGAAGGTGTTTTACGATCGGTCCGTAAAGAAGCGTTGATCGGTTCAAAATGACATAAGAACAGGTTCTTTTGAATAACCTATGGATTGCCACCATGCATGGCAGTGATATGGAATTCATGGCTCAAAGAAATGGAATCACAGCTGGCAAATCCATAAAACCACAGCTTAAAAAATTCAGTAACAGCTCACCAAGTAAATAAATTCCATGCCTGACTATGACTTAAGTAAAGACAAATGTTATTGTTGCTGTTTGACTGTTTTAAGGGTAAAATTAGAGATATGGGATAACATGTGCACAGGACTTTGTAAATAAGTTTGAAGCTTGTAATGGCTCTTCATGGCCAAGATTTGTGGCTCAAAGAAATGGAGTCATGGCTGGCAAATCCATAAAACCTTACCATGGCTTGAAAAATTCAGTCACAATTCACCAAGTGGATATATTCCATGCCTCAGAGGCTCAGCCTGCACCAGGATATATCAAAATGTGCTAAATGGACAAGATCAGCAAAATGTAATAAAATTTGCTAAAGTGGAATGACTAAAATGAATTTCTCAAGAACAATTCAATTTAATGAAAATGAGATTTGAAGTTGGGCATTTTGATTCCATTCTGATTTACAGAATTGCAAAAATAATAGGTTATTTAAAGTGTTGTATACTACATGTCATATGCCTATTGCCTTATATGATATGGACATTATGGAGCACATGCACAAAGCAAAGACATATTAGTTTCCAAACCAGGGCAGACAAGTGGTGACATCAACCCACAACCATAATGCACAAATTGGCAATTATGATTTATCATGCTTTTCATGTCAGAATCGTGCCAAATTTACTTAGGCAATCGCGGCACACTATTATTCATCGAGCTGTCATGTCTGTAACTAAAGTTATTTAAGATTGAACGAGTCGCATCAGAACAATATAGGCTATTTTATTATGGGTGCAGGGTGTTGCAGTCTTGTTGAAATTTGCGACCAACTGCCGCATTCCCAACACAGCTTCCACCAAAAATAACTCTTCCGAACCATGCCTACGCAAGTCCGGAAATTGTAGCGGATAAAATCAGACTAATTTAAATCAGACTCAAATACTAAATCAGACTGATTTAGTAAAGGAGCGCCATGGTTGATTAGATATCCGTGGCTCATAGCTAATTCCTGCAATTTTGTTGATTTGCTTAGAAGATTTTTTAAAACTGATCATATGATCCAATCTATCCCAGGCAAATATGATGCTATATATCTGTTTTGATATTCCAAATAAATGTCTTGATTAACTTTGTCATGAATTTATTTGCAATTATTGTGAAAATCAAGAAATTTTATCCGCAAATAAAATTTGCGACGCGTGAATGGACTCGTAAAATAATTCACGTGGGAATAATTGAAGCTCCGAAGACCGCGTTGACAAGCGGTCTAGTGTAAACGCTGAGGTGTGTTGCACTCGCGTTCTACCAGGCGTGCTGTAAAGCCGTTTTACCGTCCAATGTTGTGTGAACTGACGAATTCATCGTTGATGGTCGACGTGATGGCCAGGCTGAATCTTTGACAAGTCGGGGTCATATTCTGGGAACTGCCCCAAACTTCCTGTCGCAAATAACTGATATCTGATGGTGGAGCTCAGTACAGGGATCTTGGTGCGTTATGACCTTAGCGTCTCAGCAACATGGATTCACAGGATGCCATAAGAAAGTAACGAATTAATGTGTTGTGGTTAATATTTAGACTGGAAAACCCGTATTCCTGATTCTGCGATTGTCCTTTTATACTCAACGCAATGTTATGGTTTACTATCCTTAGCAATGAAGCCAAATTATCGAATATGTGACCATCTAGCTCTTGTTGATCTCAATGAAAACTCTTGCAAAAATTAACTGTAATTCTCCCGCAACAATACAATACAATTAACAGCTCTCCCGCAACAATAATACCAGTACAATGGAAGTATGGGAAGACCGTTGTGACGGCTTATTGTATGTTGCACGCTCTCCCGCAACAATACTACCACCAAATGTAATGCTAGTTATAAATCACTGAGGTTGAAGTTTTTAATCTATATTGTTGGCAGCAATATTTGTAACACTGAAACAGATATGAGAAATCAAAAAGTGCATTAGAGATTTATAAGTAGGCCTAAATTCAAATAAGTGTAACAAAATTCACTAGTCCCAAGTTACTTAAATATGCAATTGATTGCCTAATACATGCATTAGCAATATTTTATACAGACAACATTGCTACATTTGGATGTTGTATACCGTATATAATATAATAATAACCATCTTGAAATAGACATGAAATTCCACAGCAAAGACATCAAAACCATATTTTTTATCCAAAACATTGCTAACAATATTTTTGTATACACCTAGAAATATATGAAACAATATTTTTTGTTTGCACTTGTATATAGAAAATTGAGGGTACAGATGGACATTTTCAATTCATTAAAAATGTTAAACCTGCATAAAGGAACAAGTTCTGCTATCCAATACTAACATAAAAATGTATACATTGCTAAATTGAGGTGTTACATCAAGGGGTTAAAATATCTGAGCTCTATTTTATCTTCGTCATGTTATTAGTTATTACAACCTAATCAACTTAACATCAAGCAACACTTATTGGTCATTTTAAAATAAATGTATTCACTTAAGGGGAGCATCTGGATAAAAAAACAAAGGAATTAGGTATATTTTCTGTGTTTTTATCTCAATTTGTAGGGAGAATTATTATAAAGCAACTGCAACAAACCGCAATGAGGTAGCTTGCATGGTTATTTCATGAGGCCATTTTAAACTTTTATAAAATTAACATTTCATAATGCTTGTTTATAAATATTTCTTTAATTAAATATATATTTATAGATCAGTACTATTCATGTTAATTGCAAATTGTTTGAACTAACATTTGAAGGCTGCAAACAAGACGCATTCAATGAAACAACAATCATGGATGTACATACAATATTTTTGCCAAAGGCTGTTTTGAACTTTTATATGATACCATTTTATGACAATTTTCAAATATTTATGTTCAAAAATGATATTTATAGATAATTTTTTGCATTATTTGCTAATTGTTTGAACTCCTTTGTAAGCTACCGCAAGACACATTCAATAAAACAAATACCAAGGATAAACATGCAAGACTTTTGCATTTTGAAATTTTATAAAATGACCATTTTATTGGATTAAATACATCAGAAAAACCACTTTTATAGGTAGCTTTTATTTGTATTAAATTGAACAAGAATAGGTACTTCTAAAGAGGCATGACGGTATCAATATGAGTAATTGGCAATGGGAAAGCTGGGGCAGCAGTATTAGGCAATTCTCTTACCATTTTCTTTTTTTAGTGATTTTACTTATTTAGCTCCCCTGAATGATTAAAATTTCCAAAATATACCATCTTAAAAATCTATCTTCTTCTATGATTTTCAAGCTATAGCATTGAGAGATATACCTACTGTTCAATTTGTAAAAAAATATCTAGCTTTCATCTGGTCACTTTTTTTTTATTCCATTATGGTTTGGATTACTGTCAAATGGAGTAATAAGGGACAGGTGGGGTAAATCACGACAGTCCTCCAACATAGAAATGTTGTAGCAACTAAACTAATTGAAATATTACAAGCTAAAAATAGTGGTATGAAGCTGTAGCAACTAAACTAATTGAAATATTGCAAAACTTAAAATAGTGGCATGAAGTTCAACATTTTTCCTATCTATTTAGCATAAAGCAAGTTTAGAAATCATATATCTACTACGGTAACTCTGGAAAATCCCTGAAAAATATGAGAAAAGTGAGATTTCAGAAAAGTATTTTTTCTAAGATTGTTAGGGGTAAATGAATGATTTATTACCTTAGAAATGAATGATTTATTACCTTAGATTTATTATTTATGCAAATGAATGATTTATTAAGTGTTTTCAATTAATCCTCTCTTATTGTCCCCAGTGCTTCAATACTAATAAGTGACTGCAAGCTAAAGTTAAATTAATGCATGTGAATAAGCATTGTTGAAGTGAGTCAATTTTCCATGGTCATTCTTATCTGGTGCTTATCCTGACCTGCCAACCACCCATACTGCCTACTGAACATGAGCCTGCTTTCTGGCAGTGAAGACTTCCTTGCTGTCCTGTCACTGACCTACTAAGATTATCCTGGCTCTTTAAATAGGTGAGTAAAGGGAATACTCTTGCCACGCATCTCAGTCCTAAATTTTATAAGTAAATGTTTGTATATATTGTCAATCATCCCTTTAAATTGTTCTAGAGTTTAGTAGCAGGTAGTTAATGTGTATTTATGTGTTTCAAGTATACTTATGTGTTCCAAGTGTTATATTGTTGGGTAGGTTTTATGTTTTCTTGTTCCTGCACTCTTGCAGAGCGGCCAACGTGGGGCATATTCTGGGCCAATTTGGGGCGCATTCCGGCAAGTTTTGAGCTAGTTTGATGCCAGTTCTGGACGAGTGACAGGCAGGCTTTGGTTTGGGCTGACTGAGAAACATTGCAGACGAGTCTTGGGCTGCTTTTGAGCTACTCTAGCTGACACTAGAGGCCAGCGTGGATGCCTCTTTAAGTCCTGTCCAGAAACTCATGTCAGAGCTGCCCTAACGTGCCAGTTGAGTCTACTCCACTGCTACTCACAAGTAAGACCACCGCCATCTTGTTTCTTTGGTGCGGACGCCACTTGATGGACCAGGCCTGACCCAGGGCCGTTTTGAGCCCTTGATTCCTTGGTTTCATTATTCTTGATTTGATTTATGCTACTGACCATTCTTCTGGCCCAGTTTAGTTTATTTACCGTGTTTCATTATTTATTCTTTACTGTTCAAACCAGTTTGGGCTGCTGGCTATTTATGTTCTCATGCTAGGTTCACCCCATCACTCATTGCCCTGGGCTGTCTCATTGCTAACCAACTAATTTTTCACCTTTCACCTTCATGTACCACTGATTATATTTATTACATGTTTGCTTGGTTCTTCCTCCGTTTGTTTCCCTGAGTTTGTTTTGCTTGGCTTCACGTGCTGGTACTATACCGGCCGGACTGTTGACCTTTAGAGGGGCTGACCCCCAACAAGGTCTGTAGCAAAAAAAATGTTTGCCATGTTAAAAAATTTTACTTACATAAAAGCAGCACACAGGTGTTGGCTTTCAAACATGATTGACAGAATTTGTGCTCATTCCAAAAAATGACGGCCATTTCCGCACAACAGGGT
This sequence comes from Hyalella azteca, assembly GCF_000764305.2. Lineage (NCBI taxonomy): Eukaryota > Metazoa > Arthropoda > Malacostraca > Amphipoda > Hyalellidae > Hyalella > Hyalella azteca. Next base: position 12,162 of record NW_025940717.1, read on the forward strand.
AATATGAGACACCTCCATGGGGTTATAAGGGACACCCATAAAAATGCATTTACAGTATAACCTTGATAAGCAAAGGCTCCAGTTAAAAAAATCAATTAACAACAAAAAATTTTGATTACATTTACCTCACTCAGTGAAAAAAATTCATTTGACAAATAATTAATGCATCATCGGTCATCACAAAATTGTGCAAAGAATATCATAGATAGAATTGTGCACCAGGTGACCTAGAATTAAAAATAATTAACCTCAATTATGATCTATTTCTCGAAAAAAATATGATGGTTGTCACTAGAATATTCCTATCTGTTTCAGGTATGTTTTTATGATCATTTTCATTACAGTGAATTCATTCGACCCAATGAAAATGGTGCAAAATTACAAGCTGTCTTGTAAGCTTACAGATACAGAGGAAATGCTACATGGCTGTTGATGTGAAGCTTACAGTGGACAAGGACGTTGTCAATGCTCAATGGCATGTCCATGGATACTGTAATATCACATCAATAGTACAGTAATGTATGGAAATGGTAATATTATATCAATTAAGGAAAAACAAGTACAGATCACTGAAAATGTCATTTATTCTACATCTACATCATCTACAGAGAATGGTAATATTATATCAATTAAGGAAAAACAAGTACAGATCACTGAAAATGTCAGAGGAAGAGGAGGACTTTGAAGACTGCTAGTAATGGATGGATGTTAGTAATGGTACTAATGGATGAGTACACTCAGCATGCATCAAACATTTTAAAATTATGTTTTATTTCAAGTATCCTGAATTACCCTACTCCCAGAGCTAATTTGGGACACTTTAATTTTGCTTCTGGCACCTTACAAATAGCATATGGAATTATTTTGGGAGATGCCATACAATAGCCCTAGCAAAGACCTTTAAAATGATGCCAAAGTCGTCTATGAAATGTTACATGGTAAAAAATTATTAACAAAAAATGCTCAAAGCAGTTGGCATCCCTTTTTACCCCTTTTGACAGTACATAATAAATACACCAGTACAAGTCGGGAAAAGTCTTGCTTTCTTTGGAAATATTGCAGCTCGAATATCATATAATTTCAGTAGGTATAAAATCTTGTGGCTCTAATGTCATGTATTTTTGTTTTATTGAAAAAATTGTAGTGTGCACTTTGCAACCATGTCATTTCATAAAATTTTCAACTTCTGCAATCTGCAGTAGGTACTTCAATGCTCCAACCAAAATATCCTGCAGAATGTAATGATAATGAGTCAACTCAGAACATTTCTTTGAAGATTGCATAATTGCGGTCACGTCAGAGCGGTCAGACTGCATTATCGCGTGTTCAATTCCACTAAAGTCAAGTCTGAAAAAGTTCTACTATTTTCAGAAATATTGTGACTGATATATAATTTCAGTAGGTATGAAATGTCGCAGCTCTAATGTCATGTACTGTCAACTGGGGCTACTCGGGACGGTTTCGAAAGTTTTTCATTCATAACTTCTTACCATGAAACATTTCATAAACAAGTTTAGGCTCATTTCAAAGCTCTTTGCAAGGGCTATCACATGGCTTCTCCAAAAAAATTCCATACGCTATTCGTAAGGTGCCAGAAGCAAAAAAAGAGTGTCCCACGTAGCCCAGTCAAACGGGGCTACTCGGGACACTTGGAATAAAACTTCATTTTAAAACATTTGAAGCATGCAGAGTGTACTCATCCATTACCAACAGTACTCTGAAGTCCTCCTCTTTCATTGTAGATGATGTAGAGGTAGAATAAATGACATTTTCTGTGATTTTCACTTGTTTTTCCTTTATCAATATGATATTACTATATACATTAATTACTGTATTATTGATGCAATATTACCGTATTATTGATGCAATATTACCGTATCCATGAACATGCCATTGAGCATTTACAACAACCTTGTCCACTGCAAGCTTCATATCAGCAGCCTTATAGCATTTTTCTGTATCTGTAACCTTACAGGACGGCTTGTAATTTTACACCATTTTAATTGGGTTAAGTGAATTTACTATAAAAAAAGATGGTGAAAAACATACCTGAAAAAGAAAGGAATGTTTTAGTGACAACCATCATATGTTTTGTAGAAATAAATCATAGTTTAGGTCAATTACTTTTCATTCCATGATGCCTGGTGCACAATTCTATATATGACATTCTATGCACAATTTTGTGATGACCGATGATGCACTAATTTTTCGATAAGTGAATCTTTTTCACTGAGTGAGGTAAATGTAATCAATATTCTTTGTTTTTAATTAATTTCTTTCTTAACTGGAGCCTTTGCTAACTGAGGCTCTACAGTAAATGCATTTTTGAGGGTGTCCCAAATAGCCCCGGGAGGGTGTCCCAAATAGCCCC
>NW_025940717.1:14651-16799 GCF_000764305.2 Hyalella azteca
AAAATTACCTGGCGACGCATCTTTAAAATGGCCGGCGACGCTTTGGGCTTAAAAATCCATATATTGGCGACGCTGCATCCACCCTCTGCATAGTGGCTTCAATGCCAAGATATGGAATTTGCAGCTCAAAGAAATGGAGTCATTGCTGGCAAATCCATAAAACCATGGCTTGAAAAATTCAGTCACATCTCACCAAGGACCAAGTGGCAACTGGCAACTTGTGGCAACTGGCAAGTAGATATATTCCATGCCTGCACCAGGATATATTTTATATTAAAATGTACTAAATGGACAAGATCAGCAAAATGTAATAAAATTTGCTAAAGTAGAATGAATTGCCAAAATAATAGGTTATTTAAAGTGTTGTATACTAAATGTAATATGCCTTATTTGATATGGAGCACATGCACAAAGCAAAGACATATTAGTTTCCAAAGCAGGGCAGGCGACGGCAAGTGGTGACATAAAGTCATCATCCAACAACTAAAATGCACCAATTGGCAATTATCATGCTTTTCACTTTTCAGTTTTCATGTCAGAATCGTGCCAACTTTACTTAGACAATCGCGGCACATTATTATTCATCTAGCTGTCATGTCTGCAACTAAAGTTATTTAAGATTGAACGAGTCGCATCAGAAAAATATAGGCTATTCTCAGAGGTGGGCAGTAGCGCGCTACATGTAGCGGCCGCTACTAGCGGCCGCTACATTTTCAGTTGCGGTAGCGGTAGCGGCTCTACATTTAAGGCAATGTAGCGGTAGCAGTAGCGCCCGCTACATATTTATGTAGCGATACGAGGTTTTACCGCTACAGCGCTACCGCTACATTTATAGATAAAGCCTTTAGATTTTACTTAATAGTATTAAATATTATTTAAAAAATGCCGCATTCACAACACAGCTTCCACCATAAACAACTCTTCCGAACCATGCCTACGCAAATCCGGAAATTGTAGCGGATCAAATCAGACTCAAATACTAAATCAGACTGATTTAGTATTGGAGCGCCATGGTTGATTAGATATCCGTGGCCCATAACTAATTCCTACAATTTTGTAGATTTGCTTAGAAGATTTTTTATAACTGATCATTTGATCCAATCTATCCCAGGCAACTATGATGCTATATATCTGTTTTGATATTCCAAATAAATGTCTTGATTAACTCTGTCATGAATTCATTTGCAATTATTGTGAAAATCAATAAAATTGATCATCAAATAAAACTTGCGACGCGTGAATGGTCTCGTAAAATATTTCACGTATGAATAATTGAAGCTCCGAAGACCGTGTTGACAAGCGGTCTAGTGTAAACGCTGAGGTGTGTTGCACACGCGTTCTACCAGGCGTGCTGTAAAGTCGTTTTACCATCCAATGTTGTGTGAACTGACGAATTCATCGTTGATGGTCGACGTGATGGCTAGGCTGAATCTTTGACAAGTCGAGGTCATATTCTGGGAACTGCCCCAAACTTCCTGCCGCAAATAACTGTTATCTGATGGTGGAGCTCTGTACAATGATCTTGGTACGTTATGACCTTAGCGTCTCAGCAACATGGATTCACGGGATGCCATAAGAATGTAATGAATTATTGTGTGTGAATAATATTTAGATGGGAAAACCCGTATTAAATATTATTAATTATATTATTAGCGGTTTCAGCGTTTATTAAGAATACGTCGCAAAAAGTACAGTTGCAATGTGATCTTGACAGGCTGGTTGACTGGGCTGATATGTGGCAGCTGCGTTTTAACGCTGACAAATGTAAAGTTATCCAGCTTGGCAAGAATAATGAACAGCAAGATTTCAGTATGAGAAGACACGGTTGCAGCGACAGAGTGATGATGTCGAAGTCGACAACGGAAAAGGATTTAGGAGTTAACATCGACAATGAGTTGAAATTTTCTAAGCATATTGAAGGTCAAGTTAATAAAGCCAATAAATGACTTGGACTGATCAGACGCTCGTTCGAGTTCCTAAATGCATAAACGATGAAGCAGTTGTTTGCTGCTGTCGTGCGCCTGAACCTAAAGTTTGGAAACGTCGTATGGCCACCGAAATTTGAAAAGGACAGAAATTTAGTAGAGAGTGTTCAAAGACGCGCAACAAGGATAGTTCCGGGCTTGAAAGGCAAGTCCTATGAGGAAA
>NW_025940718.1:0-843 GCF_000764305.2 Hyalella azteca
TAGCGCCCGCTACATTTAGAGCATGTAGCGGTAGCGGTAGCGCCGCTACATTTCCAAGTAGCGCTGCCCAGCTCTGTTGATGACACAAGATTGTAGTTTGCCTGACACGAATGGACCGGAATGGTTCATGTTAGTATCGGTATAGTAGCGCGGCGTTACATTAGTCATCCACAATCGGTGATTTTGGCATACAAGGAGAGACGCTGAGCTTAATGGAGAGGACTACGTTCTACAAATGAAGTTTAGGAAAGGGTTTGCTCAGATGCAATTACTATTATTATTCGCTTTTGCTCGCATTGCTTCGCCGGGTAGGGCTTGGATAACGATTCCGATATCTGAAAGATCATTAAATTGGAAATCACACTTGGAGGAGATGAATATCTTAAGATTACCCAATAAATTCCTACGCAAGATACATGCAATGAATTTATTATAATTGTGCAACAAGCTGCACAAATGAGTGGACAGAAAAATGTAGTCTCCCCCGAAGCTTTTCTCTTTCAATTTAAATTACATATATAAGAAAAAGTCGGTGATGATTCGCTTACAGCGTGAAGAAATAACCAAGAAAGTTTGGTATAAACAAATAAGCCGTGCGCATGGCACACACCCATACTAAATAAATGGAAGGAGAAATGTTTAATAATTCAGCTAGGGCTGTTTCATTTATGTACATTAAACAGGTAGTACATCGTGGCTTACGACTGCTGCTGTGTATTTCAAGTAGGTAGGGCAACATGGGGTAGCGGCCCCCCCTTTTTTAAACTAAATTTTTGATGAAGTTTTAATTGATACGAGGTGGTTCTTTGTTTTGTTTAAAGGTACAACTAATGAGGAATGTAT
>NW_025940719.1:0-556 GCF_000764305.2 Hyalella azteca
CAAATCCGGAAAAACAAATTTCACTTTCGAAAAAAATTATCAATCCGCTCTAATTTCAAGTTACCTGTTTTTCAAACTCAGTATTGACTACCGTTCACCTATCCGGGTAGTTATATGGCCCACAGTTGGAATAGTTTGTTCAGTAAAAGCAATATAGTTTGCAATAAATTAGTCTTCTGTGTTAAGTATTATATTACGTATTTTGTAGAGTATTTATGAAAAGTTGGACATGTATCGATGTCAGGAATATCTCGTTGGGGAGCGGCAGTCGGAATTAATTAACCTGTCATATGTCTTTATTCAAAATCTTCCATATAAGAATAGAACTACACTAATCGATAAAATTTGTCGATAAACGTTGTATGTGGAACCTGTGGCGAAATGAGATAAGCGATTGCCTTACTTTGATTCAAAGGTAGAAGGGAGGGTACATACTGCTGCACTGATTATGAGCGGTGTACGGTAATATTCTGAGATCCTGTTTAGTGATAACACTTTATCGTCGATTAGCTGAGGACATATATAGTCCTGCCTAAGAATTAGGAACCTTTAGGGG
>NW_025940720.1:0-16267 GCF_000764305.2 Hyalella azteca
CATATCACACCCCTGCTATGTTATCTCACACTCTGCAATGCCATATCACACCCCTGCTATGTTATCTCACACTCTACAATGCCATATCACACCCCTGCTATGTTATCTCACACTCTACAATGCCATATCACACCCTTGCTATGTTATCCCTCCAACTCTGCATTGCTATATCACACCCCTGCTATGTTCTATAGAATTGATGTCACTTATTTGCTTAAATCGCAAGTTGACTAAAAATTTAAAAGCAAAGAATAGTCCACAAAAATTCATATCTTTAAAGAAAACGTTTCGGAGTCCAGCTCCATCGTCAGTTCGTAGAATCTATAGAATTCACATAGAAAGTCACAAATTAGTACAATTGAAAGCACAGAGCCCAATTAAAAACCTAAATTTACAAGTAATAGGGCAAAAAATCGATCTATTCACAATTTCAAGGGGATAGGAGCTAACAGCTGAATTTAAACTGGGCCTAAGTTTAATAATGTACAATGATTCTAAAATACGCAAATCTGAAGTACCGGAGGTGGTGCTGGCAAGTTTTATGGACAGACTGTTGGTTTAGGCATGGGACTTCCGCTTGGCCCGATCTATGCAAATATTTTTATGTGTCTTCGCGAGGTTTCTTGGCTGGCTAATTGTCCTCCTGATTTTAAGCCAATATTCCATATCAGATACGTTGATGACACCTTTTTAATTTTCAAACATTCCTCCCATGTCAAACCATTCTTTGATTACCTAAACTCAAAACATAATTCCATCACATTTACTATGCAGCTTGAATCTAACAATAGTTTGTCCTTCCTCGATTGCAATATCACAAAATCTAATTGCCGTTTTTTGACTTCTGTGTTCCGAAAACCGACATTCACCGGCCTAAATACCAGTTTCTTTAGTTTTTTCATTCCGGTTCAAGTTAAATGGGCTTCAAACTTTATTAAAACGTTTTTCTTAGCTTAGCTTCGAGTTTGTTTGTTTGTTTGTTTGTTGTTAAAATTGACAACGAAAATTAGCCCACTTCTGATTGCTCTAGAGATTTGAAATTCGGCATGCAGGCTATTTTCGCCTAACAATTTCAGATACAATCATAAAAACTAGCAATTAGAGACCTAAATTAGCTTAATTGAGTAAAGTATATATATAGTATGACGAGCAGGCGCTAGCGCTGCGTATCATCGATACGTACGTCAAGTCATACTTAATCAAGTCTTAATCGTTTTTCCTGTGGACTAAAAAGTAGAAAATAAAATACTTAAAAAAAACTTTTTAGAAAAAACACGTTTTTCTTGTGGACTAAAAAGTAGAAAATAAATTATGGTTCGCCCCAAAAAAACGTGGGTCGTGCTGTACGTTCACCATCAAATTTCCAAAATTTTAGTGTTGTGTGCTTTTCGCTTTAATCATAAATCTGCCCGACACACGTTTTTTTGGGGCGAACCATAATTTATTCTTAGCTTAGCTTCGCGTTTGTTTGTTTGTTTGTTGTTAACATTGACAACGAAAATTAGCCCACTTCTGATTGCTCTAGAGATCTGAAATTCGGCATGCAGGCTATTTTCGCCTAACAATTTCAGATACAATCATAAAAACTAGCAATTTGAGACCTAAATTAGTATAATTGAGTAAAGTATATATATGTATATATAGTATATATATAGTATGACGTGCGGGCGCTGACGTTATAGACGAGCAGGCGCTGACGCTGCGTATCATCGATACGTACGTCAAGTCAAGTAAATTGGCTCGCAACAACGTTTTTCATGCGTAGCAACGGACTAAAAAGGAGAAAATGAAATACTTAAAAAAAAACTTAAAAAAAACACTTTTTTCTTGTGGACTAAAAAGTAGAAATAAATTATGGTTCGCCCCAAAAAAACGTGTGTCGGACAGATTTATGATTAAAGCGAAAAGCACACAACACTTAAATTTTGGAAATTTGACGGTGAACGTACAGCCCGACCCACGTTTTTTTGGGGCGAACCATAATTTATTTTCTACTTTTTAGTCCACAAGAAAAACGTGTTTTTTTAAAAAGTCTTTTTAAGTATTTTATTTTCTCCTTTTTAGTCCGTTGCTACACATGAAAAACGTTGTTGCGAGCCAATTTACTTGCCTTGACGTACGTATCGATGATACGCAGCGTAAGATTAATCTTGAATCAACTACATTCATAAGTTTAAAAATAGCCCATGAACAAAGATAAATGATTTAAGATGGGTCGAAATTTGCCTTAGCCTGGAGCGCTGAAATTTTTTCTCCATCAAATTCATGATTTACTACGCTAAATTTAGAAACAGCTTACGTGGTAATGACGACTGAACTATCAAGCACTCGACCTTGTTTTGGAAATTTTATTTTGGTGCGTCTGATAACTCCGCCCACGAGTCCACTCAACTTAAACTTATGCACTTTCGTCCTTTTTTACTGTTGAAAAAGCATGTCCGTAGCCGAATATGCAAATTTCAAAAGACAGCCTTGTTCTGTTTCTAGTAGATATCCGAGTCCAGCGAGCTTGCCACTGTATTGGAAACATTTCTTAACAACAGAACGCCAAAGCGAGGAGTTCGAGCGCTGCAATTGAAAATCTTTTAGGCGTCAATGGCAGGCCCTCAGATTGGAACATCTTCCGCGTGGGTAATACTGGCCTAGAAAATAACTGTTAACATCGTAATGACTAAGCTGTGCCAGGGAATAGTTTGAACGACATAGCGCATCAAAAGAAGCTCTGCTCTTTGATGGTCGCGCCGACAGACCAGGAGATTTTTTCACGGTCGCCCTGCACTGTCCTACTTATTCAGCAAACTTTGGCTTAACGAAACGAGAGCATTTTATTCTCATAACAAGAGTAAGATTCGCAGTTATGGCTTAATAGTCACATGCAATGAATTTTGCACTCCTTGCGCAATTCTGCTCCTCAAATACAGTATAGGGGAAAGTGGGGCACACTGGGACACGTCAATTATTTTATGTTGTACAAAATAATATTGAAAAACCGTACAATTAAGGTAGTAATTGCACGCAAGTTAGTGCATTAATTGACATGGCAAAGAGACGTGTTGGCTTGTTCTGTATTCCTCAGTGAGCAACACTGTGTTTTAGGGTAAGCCAATTAAATGTTTTCCTTTTGTATTAAATGAGATGATAGTTCCCATTTTGCGAACTTTAGCTTTCCTGTGTGATTAACTGCTATATAACACGTTCAAAATTAACTACTTAAGATGAATAATAGCTTGATCTATTAATATTAAAATGGCACCCGATTGTTTCCAAAATTGTAGTTTGGGGTGCAATGGGGCAGTTCGTTTGAAACACACTGACACTGTGGAACAGTTTAAACGTTCCTTACAGGCTTTCGCATTCTTTGTGCCGGGACCTTCCTGTAGTGAAGAAATTGACCGTTCGCCTCGCAATATTCGTTACAATTAAGAGATACCAGGCTTGGCTTTTTAATTGTCACCTTCATCAGAAGAAAATGTCCGTTTTTTACAGGATTCATCTAGAGCAATGACGATGAATCACATCTAGAAAAACGTTCAAAAATCTTTTAAACTATTGCAAAGAGAACCGAAGCTCCATGCTTGCATTCATGTAGAATTTTGTTTCGCCGAGCCAAAAAAATACTATTTAGGCTTAACAACAAAACAGATAGACGAAAATGACGAATGAATATGAAAAACCTTACATGCGATATATTGAAAAAAGTAGAGACATTTTATTTCCCTCACGCAGCTGGTCTTGTACCAGTCTGTATGGGAAACATTTGTGTCATTCTTTTTGACCTTACTATGAGGAAGCTATAAGAAGACAAAATTCTAACCTAAAATTTGGCTATAACTTTGATGCTATAATAATTAGGTAAAGTGTGCTTATGTACCCTATGGACATTCCCATATTATGTTTTTTAGTATGGTTTCATGTCTAATAATAATTTTTCATTGTGTGAACAATATTGCATCCTGACCAGGGAAATACTGTATTGTGCTAACAATTGTTTTGTATGAGTCCACATCGAACTGACTTTTTGAAGCCCTTAGCTGCCTCAACGGTGTGGTTCCCTGGAAGGTATCTTGTGCCAGTCCTCGTCGAATATGACATAAACAAAAGGAACTCAAGAGAGAATTAAACGCTTATTTCTGTGATAAATTTCCATATCATGAAGCAGGTGATAAGTGACACCCTTCACGCAGTGGGTATTATAATTTAAATCGCTAATTTATTTATTTACTCAAGTGGTTGCAATGTTTATTGGTGGCACTGTGGCTGCAAGTTAATTGTTTACGCTTGTGGTTGCCATGTTTCTTGGTTACGCTTGTGGTTACCATTTTCATTGGTTCCGCTGGTGGTTGCTATATTTATTGGTGACACTGGTTGCAAGTTAATTGTTTACGCTAGGGGTTGCCATGTTTATTGGATACGCTAGTGGTTGACAAGTAAATTGGTTACGTTAGTGATAACCAACTTTATCTGCTCATTCCACACTTCACTTCTAACTCATGGGGATATAAACTCCCCATTTGCCATGATATGCGTAATGACAATATGATTTTTATTATGACCTCACACCAATTAACATTCAATATTATACATAATCAAATCAGCTAAAACCAATATGATGAAGGTAATTAAAATTTTATAAATTTGCCATATTCTTACCTTTACTATCTATACTTGACATTAAAACAAAACTAATCACTGAACAGCAGAGTAGTGCATCGTTTGCGATCTTTACAAAACTAGTAAAATTTATACAATTCCTTGTCCTCTCTAAATGGCTCTCGATTGATTAAATTTTGCATACAGTATACCATGCCAAGAATATATTCTTTTTTGCAGAGGGAACAAGCAAAACGTTCATTTAATTGATATTTATATAGCAAGACAGCTAGCGGACTCGGAATATTCGTTCGTTATAGCCATATTAGTGAAGGCAAACGGCCCAGATACTGCTTCACATAAATAATGTAATAACTTAAGGCATCATCAGCAAAACTAAAGCATGCATGTTCAAGCCTGATTAGTGCGCATTCCATAAATGCATGAAATTAGTTTCCATATCAAATATTTGAATAAAGTCGGCACTAGCAGCATTTTTACAGAAGTTTGAGTATATAACAAGACTAAACATATGACACGTTAAAACACAGCTACAAGGCTGCATTTTGTTTGGGTTATTATACAGAAACGGCTGCTTCCCAGCAATTAAGTAGGATTCTTTACTTACATACTTATTACGTGCGAGGAGCCCAGAAATGTCGACAAGCTCCCTCATTTATTATAACTGCATGAAATGTAACTGCACCACATATTTCAGCTCTCTTTGTTCAATCAGGAAGTGCAGTCAAAAAACCATGCTTCTGATGCAGCAGTGTTCTGCAGCACGCCTGAGCACTTGTCGTCGTTTCTATGTTGTTGCGATTTCTAAGTTTTCAACGCATAAAGCCTTACCTGTAGGTACAGTACAAAAAAAAATTACAATAATTCTTACGTCCTACTTGCCCTGTATACCTTCTCAATCAATTGGCCGCGCCCATACTCCATGAAGTAGTAAATTACGAAAGTTGCAAAATCTAGTATTCATAATTCGGTTTTTCAAATCTTCAAATTTTCAAGAATGGAAATTTACAATACTCTTTCAATCAGAATTTTTATATATTCAATCTTCTTTCATGGAGCTCATAGATCAATCCTTTATTACCGCATACCTTATAACAGACTTGTGCATAGTTTGAAACACTTCAGCGTAGAGTAAACCGAAATTGATTAATAATGTATAGTATTAAATGTAATGAGATAAATTTCTCAAGAAAATTAGGTTTTAAAACGCATCACGGTTTTATTTATTTATATTTATTTTACGCATTTTATTTATCATGAAGTGTCACAGCAGCTGTAGATTTTCAACGCACAGCCCCAGTGCTGAAGACGTAAATTAAATGATTGTCATCCAGCAACTGCACGTCACTTCATCCGTAACCATCCCCGCTTAAGGCTGTAGAGCCTGAAGCATCACTGAGATCCGACGCAGCTGTCGGTGCAGCTTACAATCATAACACGCAAACAAGCACATCCAATACTACAATGATCACCCTCGTGAAAGTCTGCGTAACATTCACACCTTACTTTAAGAAGCAAGTTTGTTTCTAAACTCCACGGAAAAGGATCCAAGCATTCCAGTTACTCGACCAATCATTAACAGAAATCACGTGATATTCCTAATATATAAAAAATAATTAATTTTTTTAAAGTCTCCCAATCCTCAAATAGCTACGCATGACCTTGCAGCGAACCTCTTCTAGTGTCAACGGTCGTTATCAACGAACCATGCGCCAATGCCAACTGATTGCTCATTGATTTGAGTCCTTGGGACTTTGAAGATTCATTGAACCGCGGCCAGTAAACACGTTTTCAGTTTAGTCCTTGAAATGAACTCAAGATGTAATAAACTCAAGAATTTATTTGTTATGCATCCACATGCGAACTTCTGTTCAACTATATTATTATNTGAAATGTAACTGCACCACATATTTCAGCTCTCTTTGTTCAATCAGGAAGTGCAGTCAAAAAACCATGCTTCTGATGCAGCAGTGTTCTGCAGCACGCCTGAGCATTTTTTGTAGTCGTTGCTATGGTGTTGCGAATTTCTAAGTTTTCAACACATAAAGCCTTACCTATAGGTACATTAGAAAAAAAATTACAATAATTCTAACGTCCTACTTGCCCTGTATACATTCTGTCTCTTATACACATCTAGATGTGTATAAGAGGCACGGTTATGGTTGTTTTTGTGGCTCCCGCTCCCGCCATCGCCAAGCTTGAGCTTATTCCCTAAAGCCGTCAAGCCTGCAGCGCTAAAGCAGCCGTGGATGAAACTCTTGCTCAAGCTCGCTAACACCACCGTCACCACCTCGGCTGAGTCTTGAACTTTTACTTGTTCTATATCTGCTTCCTTCTTTATTGCTTTGGTTTTGTCTTGAAGTCTTGTTCGCTCTAGCTGCGTCCGTCCTCATTGGCTTGGCTTAGTCTTGAACTCGAGCTAGCTCTATCTGCTTCCGTCCACATTTAGGCTTTGCTCAGTCTCGAACTCTTGCTCGCTCTAGCTGCACCCTTCCTCATTGCTAGCTCTATCTGCTTCCGTCCACATAGGCTTGACTCAATCTTGAACTCATGCTCGCTCTATCTGCATCCGTCTTCAGTGGTCTTTGATGATTTGTCTTGGCAGGTCTCCGAGCCGCAAGCGTCGCCTCTTCCGAACCAGCTGCAAATCTGAAGCTGCGGACCCAGATATTGGAGATTTATTTATACTATCAGCGCACGAAAACTGCAAATCCTTAGGGCAATAAAACAGTAAGACTTGACGACTTTAGGAACGGTTCTGCTGGAATTGAGGTACGAAAACACTACATGAATTGCAATGCTTCCTGCACCGAAACAATAGCTTTCGTGTGGTTAATTGAACCAATACATTATGGCAGCAAAAGTTGAATGACATTAATTAGGATGATTTACTTGAGATATAAGAGTGCTAAGTAAACACAAGTACCTTAAGAGTACCTAAAAATACAATGAAAATTTGAACTGTATTAAATAAAATTATCATGGTTTTATGCAAATTGGATTGAATTAAATTTTATCGCCGAATATGTCTAATACAGATTATTATTATTACGACTCTTGTAAACATGTTCGAAATGAGTCAATTCTCATCAGTCCATCAGCCACAGACGATAAACATTTATTATTTATGCATTGATGTAATCAACTATTGAACAACTTTTGGCACAGATTTTAAACCGTAGCACTTCCTACTTGGTAGCATGTAAGGAAACTTGAAAAATTATAGGAAGAGACATAAGGAAACCGATTCGAGAACAGTGAAAATTTCTCGCATCATCAAGATAAATAGGGCTCCGAAAAAAATAATGTTAATGCTTCGTTGGTTCAAATTAAAATTTGTTAAATGATTTATTTTTATACTGGAAAAAAATCACATGACACTCAAACATTCATAGAATTTTTTTCACAAATGATTCTCACTGAAATACTAAAAAACGAAAAAAACAATATATTTTCACGGCGTAATTAATATTATCGAGTTTCTGCAATAAGGGTCATGGATGCATGAAAATTCAATTTCCAGATCTTATGAAGAGTACACCACAAATGTGCACAGAAATTATGTAATATGTATACACCGCAACACTAAATCATAATTGCTTCTCTTAGATTTATCCAACAACAGTTCAAATGACCGGATTAATACAATAACAACAACTTATTTCCTGACTTCAGATATCAGGGATTTTCTGGTACGCTATACTAAGAAGGAGTTATCAGAAATAAAATTATCACGTGAGGAAGAATTTTAACTTATTTCATATTATTTCTTATATTAATTAGTAAGATAAGTCCAGCAATTGTGCTAGAAAATTCCTTTGCTAATTACTTTTAAAACCTTCTGTCTTTATACACTCACGCATACTGATAAACCCCACGCCTGTTGCACAGTCACGCGGACACGAGTTTATCCCAACAGCGGCGTCCCCGCAGCACATTTTTGTTGGCTGCGCAGTCATCGCCAAATCCCTCGAGCAGGACACTGCGTAAACAGACATAACGGACCCGGCAGTGGAGACACAAAGAACCATTTAATCCTTTCAGTAGCGCAATCTGAAATGCCGTCATTCCCACTCGTCAGGGATTTTTTCCAGGCGCATCAGGTCCAGGGAAATAGAGCAAGCCTAGAGTCGCCCCACGAGAGGCCAGCCATTCGGTCGAATTTGCGTCGCGGAATTGGCCGTTGCGCGCCGGCGAGGCCCTACAAACACTCTACGGCCACTCACCGCTCCCTACGGAGACCACTCGCTCGCTTCTATTCCAGTCCGAAACTCAATTTGAAAATGTAAAATGCATATTTTAATTGAATCCCCATTTTGCGTATCTTAACTCTTCACATGTTACTAGGTCTTGCTGAATTTCAAACAAATTTCACTTTTCATTTTGTGTTGGAATTTCATGAGTTGAGTGAGATTCATCTTCACTTTCAGGTAAAACTCCTAGATTCGGAATTTTAGGATAATTGCAGAAGTAAAACCTCAAAATTCTCAAAACTTAAAAGTCAACGTCATTTTGCAGTTGGTCCGTTTCATGGAAGTGCCTTCTAAATAATTGTTTTATGGAAGGCATCCTCAAAAGCTTATAAGAAACTCATGTTCATTCTATCCTAACAACCAAACTATTCCGGTCCTTCAACCAAACTTCAACCGAATAAAGTTTTCCTTGTGAATAATTTCTCAGCGAAAAAAAATAGCTATCAGTCACAAGAAAAGAGGCATGTATGCTAAACTATTCAACTCGACTATTCCGATCATTCAACCAAACTTCTACCGAATAAATTTCAACTTATAATGAGAATAAAAAATGATAAATAAAAAAATAAACGGCTGTCAATTACATGAAGAACAACATGTAATTTGCGAGGAATATGCATGACTTATTCCTGTTGGGTTCAATCTCAATATACAGAAATATTTTTAAACTTCATCATGCATCACGACCTAACATCAATCAAAAACCTGAAATATATCCTGGCAGTCGAATGCAAAGTTAAAAGCCTAAAATTTCTTTTTCCGATTTCAGAATGATTAAAATTATTCAACAATTTCAATAAAATGAACTGCAACAGAGAAACCGTTGCTGTAGCATTAAATTTAACACTGAAAACCATCACCGACTCCATTAAACTGAATGTCCGAACACGAAACGGTTTATGAATAAATTTCTTGAACGCCGGCGCTCTGATTCTGTCATAGAATATCAAACTGCTTCAAAGTTGCAGCCATCAACGCTCGTTGTTCACTTCAACGGAGCTTCAACAAGGGGAAGCTTCATCTTATTTCCTATGTACAATATAAATGAACTAATACAAGATAAATGATGAGTGCATGGGGCAATAGAGAGTCTGACACCTGTACCCAGACAATATCGTTCTTTAAGAGAAGAATTTTCAAGAATGAATCTCTTTGGTGATTTCTTGAAGCACGTCGAGACAAGGGTTCAAATGCTCATTGATTTTGAACCTGTTTATCTCGAATTTTTTTTTAATACAAAAGTTTCGCACATGTGAATGGTTGCGAATTGTAGGAATATTCGAGAACGCCGATAATATGTTTTTAAAAATATTGATATCGTTAAAACTAATATAAAAATCGTGCATAATTCCAGAGGCAGTCTATTTTTGAAGATGGAGTTCAAGGCTGCATATGATAGCCGCCCTGAGACAAGCAAGGAATAATTCCTTTAAATCTTAAGCTCGAGAGTCACTCAGATGCAGTCACTTTCCCTGAGGGAAATTATGCAGCGACTCTTAACTGAATTTTGATAAGCCCAGGATCGCCCAGAAACGCCCGGAAGGAACGCTCTGAATAATCCTGGAATCGCAACAAGAAAGGTTACGAATTCTCTAAGCCTGCACCTAGCTTAGAGAATTAGAGAATTGTTGTATTAGTGGGTTTGGTGCTACCGAAGGAGTCATGAATAGTACGTACGATGCACGATACTGAGACGAGACAGAGCTACCGTAGAAAATTGTTTAGTAAATTTTTGGAAATTTAGATATTTTTACCAGGACATAACGAGACAATAAAATATATATGAGTTATTTTACTGTTCAATCTTCCAGATATTTAGTAGCACCACTTGGACACGTTTCAACATTTCAAGTAATCAATTATAGACTCATATCTGGCTATTAATAACCACCACTAATTTTCCAGCTAGCGAACTATATAGTGCCGAAGGGCGCTGGCTGCTTCGAGGTCTACTAGCGAGTGGCGGCCAGTAGCTGGTCACGTTAACAGCTAACAGCAGTCTGAGTAAGAGATATGTCACATTTTAGTCAAGAAATTATTTGCCTTTTCTTCTCGACAGGTCACTTTTTGAAATTGTATTCATCAAAGAATAGTAGCGATCACTTTTTTAATTGCTTTTAAACAACAGTGTTAAGGGTTTTCTCATGTACGCTTATTATAAAATTTTAGATTCGTCCTATTCTCGAGCACGCCAGTTTACTAGGGCGTTGCGATTGGCATAGGCCATCCATCATTAGACGATGAAAGCTTTTAGCAGTGTGACTAACCGAGCTTACCTCAATAATTTGGTAAGTAGCCGCTATACCCTAGGCTGTTGTACCTGACTTGTTTGTACAATTATTGTGTATATACGTATGTTTTATATTTCTTTTAGTTCTAATAAATGTTTCGACTTCGCCAGAAACCGTCGGCAAACTACGCGTGTCAAATTATTCTAGCCTAAGAAGATTCTCGATACGAGGTTTTTCACAGTGTTTAAGTTTTATTGTTTGAATATATTTTCGTTTTAATTTTTTTGACTTCTGGCAGTCCATTATTTAATTTACTTCGTAACAATATAAATTCTAATTCCTTTCTGTTGTACTTTTGCGGTCACGATCGTACGCGCTCCCTTAACCCGCGTGTTTGGCATATCTCACTCATGATGGAATGTCTCGTCTTGCCTTGAATTTTTATGACATTTCTCGTTCAATTTTTGTCTGGTGACGTTCTGCAATAACCAGAATACAAATTTAAAATCCGATAAATAACTAATGAATCTGTTTGACCTTCACTACGGACTTTTCTTCCTCCATCTTCTTTTATTCCTGCTCATTTCTTGTGTCGTCTCGTTGTCGCAGCTCATTTCGAGACACCGTTACAGTAGCTGTATAGTCCATGCTCCGCTATTAGATATCTATAAGCAGAATATCGCGGGCTATCCCCAGAGCAAGGCATTCACAATAACTTTCAGAATAATTGAGACCTAGTTTATTAACTTTATTTATCGACTTTGACTACTTATGTAGCTGAAGGCACAAACTGAAAATATATCTCTAATAATGAATATATATCTTGAAATCTTTTATCATTATTTCATGTTGTATACAAAAGTTTCGACGGACTATTTTGCACACCTACGTGTGAAGTTTCTTTATTTTTCTGCATTTGTTCTTCGCTCAATAAATGTGATAATGTCCTTTATGGTGACTCTTTGTAAGTCGAAGATGTTATTAGTTTTGGCGATGGGAAATGTGACAGTTTTGCAAGGAAGTTAGAGAAGCTTATATAAGCTTATTACAAGCTGCTGTCTAGAGCAGGTACTCCGCGAACCCTATAAGACTCATAGCGAGCTTGGTTACGCGCGAAGCAGGCTAGAGGCACGGATTCCACATCAAAACAGCGCTACGTACACGTAAGTACTTATGCAGTGCGTAAGTACTGCTAAGTAGACGTAATTTCAAACGGTGAAATCGTCAAAACATTTTGCGCATATGTTTACGACATTTTGTAGGAAATGTAAGTGGAGTTACGAAAAAAAATTTTGAATTGGTGAAAGGATTGGTAATCATTGAATTACTAATAAAACCGCGAATTATGATATATTTAGGTTTAAACCTAAATATATTTAGGTATAAACTAGGTTTAGATTTACACTATATATTTATGTTTAGCTCAGCTGGGCAGCAAACACCAACCTCACGTGTGACCGGTGGCAACGGAGCTACGGCGACAGCTCGTGGCAGTCAGCCCAACAAGAAGAAACTGACTGCCTAAGTCAGTTCACCAGCAAGACAGTCACATTTTGAGATAGCAGAAATCTTTGAGCTACAGAATAGGCATCTTGAGTTGATCGACGCAGATTTTAGATGATCATGTGATTTTATGCAAGAGAAACGATTTGTTAGTAGAATTTATATAATGTTATAAATTTCAGGTGTGTTAACCTCAATTGTAATTTGTCTATAGCAAAATTCAAGTAAATGTGCAGACAATTCACGACACTATGAATTCTTTACGCAATCATGACACGATAGATTTTTTGTAGAATCAGTTTTGCACTCCGATGTGAACTTAAATGAGTTCAAACTCTGACAGTATCCAAATCCATGACCATAAATAATGTTAATTGAAACATTTTTCCGTTGACTAAATAGTGTTGCATTGTGTCGTAGTGATGACAGAATTGGGAGGCAGAATTAAAAATAAGTCTAGGAATTTTTTATGAAATTCCTATTCTGTGTACATTATCGCTGTTTTATCAAAATTTCATGAGCTGACAATACAATGGCACGTATGCAAAGTCAGCGAACTCAGGGATAAAGTTAACGCATTGATCTTTAAGCGCTTGGTATACCCAGAGCAGGCTATCAACTACAGAAATTAGACGTGTTTATGATTATCATAATCTTAACTGTTATAATGTCATATTATATCCAGCCATTTAATATGAAATAATTACAACCGAGAATATTTGTGGCTACGCTCCTACCAATATATATATAACTACTATCAGCCATATAATATGTTTTATAATAATGATTTGGGCTGACGTATTTATTTAATATAGACCGATTACATAATTGTACTTCGTGATACTTAAAAATACATTTTGCGACTAATCGTTTCAAAAATAAATAAATGTCCTGCGCAAATCTAATTCTCAAAAATTTATGATGGCGATGTAAGACTCATGAACCTTTCAACTTGTGTCTTAATTTTTACATGAATTGAGAGAAAAAATCGAAAGCTGAAACAGTCATAAGACTATTACAAGTAATAAAGTGGAAGAAATTTTTTAGGCATGACACAGCAAATAACTCTGAGCAACTTTTATCGAGTACACGTATCGATATAAATGAATGCAGGAATAACAAGGAAATAAGCTAGACTCTGGAATAATGGGTGCATGTTAACGAATGACGAGCTTGTTAACGAATAAAATGAACGCCGAATGAGCTGAAGCTCCACTAAGTAAGTTCCGTGATGAGAAATTATGAGTCTATGAACATTGTGTTGTTATATTAATATTTAGTTAATACTAACTAATTTATGCCAATTATTGTTGCCAATGTAATAATATCATGTTTTACTGTGCGATGTTAATGCAATAGTGAAAGCAACCGATGTTAAGATTTTTATTGCAGTACATAATAATTATACTGTCTACTTTTCTAATACTTTATTGGTGAAGGTTAACTATTTGATCTGATCTATAGAGCCTACATTAACTGTAAAATGAATAAATTGGTAAATAGGCAGTTTAATCTTCAACGGTAGAATAAACAAAACAGTTTGCCTGTTTTAACAGTTAATAGTAGATTCAGAAATCAAAGCCTGGGAGATATGTAGAAGAGCGAAGAGTTTTACTATTCAGTCAAAAACATATTACCTGTTATCACTGACGACTGATGATTTCAATCTTCATTTCAAGATTGTAACCGCAATTCATTGAAAAATTTTTTGCCTTATGCCCGTTGAATTCACTGATCATAATGAGTATTGTGATATTTTTTATATTTTATACTATTTGAATTAAATAATGCGATTTCCTCCATCTGATTTGTGATGCAATTGTGTTAACGCCGATGTTGAGATTGATGTACCTTAGTGGACCTACCTTTTCAAGTGTAGTATTTCACGCGTTTGAAATTAACATGTTGATGCCATATATGTAACTGGTACGAAAAATATTCCAAAAGATTTTACTTTTACTGTATTATATTGTAAGGGAATTTAGAGCAAATTTTTGCATCGACTACGAGCCTGTCGTCGTTTGATATTTCGCAATGTATGATTAGCGTTGCATTTCAATTCAAAACAGATCATTCATTCGCTATAAACTGTCACTGGATAAGTACTGCAAGGTATCTAAATTAGCAGTAGCTGAATACTCATTCAACTTAAAAACTGTCTGTTTTTTGCCAGCATTTGAATTTGCCATGTTATAGAATTCGGGAAACGGACCAGGACAAGTATTGATTTCTTGCTTATACTAATTATGATGCATTCAACTAATCATATAATAATATTATGATTGAAAAAAAACATGCACAATTATTTAGCCGCAATATGTGTATTACACCAATACACAGATTAACCAATTAAATGTTTTTCTCATGTTGAAGGATAATTATAAATTCAATTGTGTATTGTCCATCTAAAACTAAGTGTCAATCTCTCAATTTAAGATGTACTATGCGCAGAATACTTTGATATCATGCAGTATAATGAACAGCATTTCCCCAGAACTGATGTGATCAATGTGCAGTTTTAAGGCAGGAAATTGTGGGAACAATTCATTTTTTTGCTGATGAGGAAGAGAGAGGGGTATTAACCATATCGGTCAAGATTATTTATTACGGATAGATTTGTTAATTTTATACACTTGCATTTTGATGCTACAACGCAGTAGAAAGTAGTGTTAAATACGAGAATACATTTCTCAAGATTCCCAGTTTGGATTTATTTCAAATTGCGCTGAAAGAGGACTTGCTTGTTTAAAATGCCCATTTTCCGTTTTACATTCTAGTAAGTGAAAGAACTATATCCGTATATATTGCTGAAGCTCCTGCCTCCTATGCACGTGACACTTTTTTGGATGTCTCGAAATAACTGCTTTCTCAAAGTTAATTTATATAGTGGGCAAAATTTGATTACAAATGATACAAAAAATTGTTCTCATTGCAGAAACATTTTTTTTTTTTGTTTTTTTCGCTTTTTTCTCACTAATTTGAATTAAGATATTTATTATATTTTTTATAAATTGTTAATCATTTAAATATCATGATCAAAATATTATGCCGATACTCGCAGTTAAGACAATAAGTATTTGATTTCATTCATCCATGATGAAAAAGCAGAAAACAAATAAAACTTTGAAGTCTTAATAATATACAAGTTGTTGAAGCATTGAAATCAGAAGATAATTTGAATTTCATTGATTATTGATATATAACAGATTCCAGATGGATTTTTAAGGAATTCCAAGAAAAAACAGAAAGCATATAAAATCCTATATTATTGTAATAATGACATAGTTGTTTATTTATATTTTTCATATTTACTTCTTTAATCCAAGAATAGCTTTATGGACCCATAAGCAGTTTCAGACTGGGAAGTATATGCGTATTAAACTTAGAATAACCAAATAATTTAAAACATAAAAAAAATAAAAATTATTACTTCAAGTAAACAAAAAATTGCGTACGATAGTACTAGTCTGTGTTCAGAAGTCGCCAATCAGCGTTAATTTTCCTAATCAGGAAGACTTTGCGGTTGACACTCCGCCACACCCGTGCCCTTCCCAGTAAAAATTTACAGACGCGGCAGCTTCTGATTTGGATTACCAGAAGCTGGGGCGACTCTAAATTCAGCTTCTGATTTGGATTACCAGAAGCTGGGGCGACTCTAAATTCAGCTTC
>NW_025940721.1:0-9704 GCF_000764305.2 Hyalella azteca
AGTACGTCAGTGGAGGCCGTGTACTGCCCGTCCGTGGCCGTGACCGTCAGACGCCAGCGCGCCTGGCCCGTTGGTGCGTCACGGTCCAACGGCTGACGAGAAAAATTAACAAAATTTTCGTACGTTAATTATACTCGACCAATGTAGTAGCGGGTTCACCCGTGGGTTCTTATCCTTGATCTATTCTATCAGGTCTAAAAGCAATTAAACTTTCTCCCTAAACGCGACGTTTTATAGAATCTCCACAAATTTTCGTATACTCCATATCAAACATTTTCTTTCATTAGGCGGTGTAACTCATTGATTTGCACTAGCCCGTGTGCTGCAATAGCGCACGTAATTTCAACACCACAGACACCCAACACTCCTGGCCACTTCGTGTACCTGATCTACTGCATTACAAGCAATTATGCCGGGTACTCTGTACTTTTGTTTGAAGCCTCCCTCGGTATCAAGGATACTATCTTCATATTGTATCTTCTCCTCTGGGGATCAGACATCATCGTAATTTACATAATCAAGTGTCACCTGATGAGGGGCATCAAGCGTTATTTTTATAGTGAAGTGATTTTGTTGTGAAGGCTCCAACGCTTGAATTATTGACTGTGAGAAGTTTGTAAATTTGAAGTCTCAATTAGAATGAAGCGCTCTAATTAGTAAGCTTTGTTCACAGCAGCCAGTGAATTTAGGACACTAGGATTAGGAGTGAATTTAGGAGTGAGTAGGGATTAGGAATAAAATTTCGCGTCAAGACGCCCGGGTTTATTAGCTTCTACTGAGTTAATGAAGCATGAACATGACAACAAATGAAGCTGTAGTTAGACTCGAGACTAAATTAACAAACAGTAATAATTAACAACACAAATTTTACACTAACAATGAAAACTCGTTGCAGTGCAAATTAATGCGGCGGTATTTCGAGTGGAACGCCAGATCCCCAACACATTTCATCAATTGGCTTTTCTTGAATCGATAAAAATACGCAACAAAACCGTCGGCCGAAATCCGTCTTAAATCTGTGCGCAAAAATCCGCCAGAATGCAGAGGGCGCCGGCATAATTTCAGTTCCGCCTGAATTTCCCCGCAAAACACAAGAAGTTGGGAATTAAACAGTCGGCGTATGTTATTTACGAGGCCAGCGCTCTGCTGCCTGTCTAGAGGCCCAAGATGAGCGGCTTTTGTCTATAACTCCTCGCATATTTTGTGCTTTCCTAAATTAATTGAGGCACAATTCCAATCTCAAAGTAATTATTTAGAATGAAAAATTACAATTTTCACGAAAGCTATTGATTATGAATATTTAACGTTGCAAAATATGGTAGAATCGTTTCGGTATTTAAAATTAATTGTCAGTAAAAATGTTATCTTGTCAATTAGTCGTCTTTCAATTGCGAAAAATTTGAATAACTCGCGTAAGTTAAGATTCTTGTTATGCAAGCGAGGGCTTCCAGTGTTAGCAGTTACCACAAATAACATAGCATATATGTTTGCCCTGCATGCAAGCAAATGAAACTTTTACCAAATTTAGAGTTAGAACAATCTCGATACCATAGCTCCAGGTTATATCTTTCAGACGAATTTCGTCTCATTTTATGCCCACTCCTTTGTGTACTTTATTTTAAAACTTAAGATTTGATTATTCTACACAAATTTAGGACAATTCATTATTAAGTTCAATTGAAAGGAAACAAGGATGTGTAACTCAACAATTTTTTTTAATCGTGGCTGCAAGGGTTTTCAAAATTCAATTCTCTAAAATTAACGGATATAAAAAAATAAAACCGTCGATAAAAAATAGAAAAAAATCATTCGCGCACTTTTTCATATATTTTCGTATGACTAAGAAAAACGCACAGATATAAGATCACCGAAGGAATTCCTTTAATTTTTGTGACCAACACTTAAATGAATTTGGACAAAAATATAGTAGGAGCAAAGCTCGATGAAGAATCAAAGAAGCATGCAAAATTGTTCGCTGATAAATTGGCGAAATTTCCACCTGCACTTCTTGCGCACCAGACAACGGCGTACTGGTATCATGTTTACACCGCTATATATGAGCTGAAATTTTCTGGTCACAGAATTGTCACGGAACGCTCTGCAGGCTGGATAAGGTTGCCATCAATGCTCCGTATGTAAATCCTGTGGAGGTTGTATAAAATTTAGCACCGGAGAATCGACCATTGCAACCTCCACTGGCACACGTGCGCTCTATGGTGAAATGTTTGAAATTCTAGCGCACTTTTCTTCGGTAAAAGAACTCGGTCGCCTGAACAGAGAAAGATCAGACACAAAAGATTGCCTAGCTCTGCGAAATCAAAATTAAAAAGTCCAATTAGCCCCTTATTTGCGCATCGTTTCATTCTTAACTTCAAAAACCACCAGTAAAGTTTTGAGCCTCAATACTCTTGGCTAGCAAATTGAATATCTTAAAATTTTTTCGCATCAATAATAATTTTCTGTTAAATCACAATCACAGCGACATGGCAGCTTGTAAATTAGATATATTCCATTAGGAGATTGGTGTGAAATTTTTAAAACAAAATCTCAACCGAGTAGCTGAGTCCCTACATTCACTAAGCAAATAAATCCGCTGGTAACGTAGGATTTACTTTGCAATATTTCTACAGCGTTCAGGATTCCTTCGGTGGTCAAAATTATTTAAACCAATTATTTGACTACTGGTTCGACCGGCAACAAAAACTTACGTATATCTTGTACTAGTAAGAAACAACGTAAAGTGACGAATATATTCACCGAAAAAAGGATGCAGTTTCAGTAAACTCTTCAATTTAACGATCTTTACTCACTTCAATTCTTATGAACACATGTGTGTTTCACAATAATATATACATTTATTTAGATTCTAAATATATATTGCTAACAAACTGTCGTGAGAGCCACGAAAAATGCACTGCATGTGCCCTTCACATATGACAGCTCTGATAGAAAACATCAATAATTAGTTCAATTTTAAACAACAATGATGATACCAACGAATTCACAGAAATCGAGAAATAATTCGCGTCTTCAACACAAAGCCATTGTATTAATAATGTCTAACAACAAAAATATGCGATCGGACACGCAATCCCGCTTCAAGTCTTTCACATCAGTTCTAGTAAAAACTGTTGCAGATATATCAACAAACTCATTGTATTTGATTCATTCATATAGCTTGCGAGTATTTATTATAACAAAAGCATCTAGTACCAAATGCATTTATTTACACGAGTAAATAACAACGTCGATAAAACTGCGAGAACAAGTGAAGGTCGAACAATAATTCTCGTGAAATATTACTCGGCGTCACGATGGGCAAGAAATGAATAAAGCTTCAGTGGCTGGTGGCAAGAGTGGCAGGCTTCGTGCCCGAGTTATTCATCACTTTGACTTGGCCTGAGTCTTAGCGGTTATTAGGGCATATGAAAACGGCCTTTGACTTGGCCTGAGTCTTTGCGGTTATTCGGGCATTTGAAAACGGCCTTTGACTAGGCCCGAGTCTTTGCGGTTATTCGAACAAACTGAACTGGGAATGACTGGCCACACAGAGCATTGTTCTTGTTCGTCATACTGAATAATGAACTAACTTTGATTATTAAATTAAAACTAGCCATGTATCCAAGAACACGAAGAAGCATTTAAATGCCAAATCGAATTCGGGAAAGTTGTAACAAGGTTTAATGTCGTCGAGTGGAGCATATTAAGAGGAAGCCTAAATAGAAAAATAAACAAGTAATCATGAAAAAAGAACTTGCTTCATTCAAATTGGAAGAGATATAAACTTATTTCGGACCCTTTTCAACGATTGGAGTGTGAAACGCAATTATACTAATTACGATAACAATCTAAAATAAATAGAATTATAATAAAAATAAGACTCTCATCCGCACAAAATTTCTACGCAGGATTTGCGCTTCAAGTAAGAGCGAGAATTGCCGGCCATGCGCCGCCATGATCTTGGTCGTAAATAGGCGGCTTTACGACGTGTCTGAGAGCCGAATTACGACTCGCTTCTCTGTGATGGAGTCCCCTAGTGAAGTAGACATGACCGACTGGCCTGTGACACTCTTGTGATTTATGATGAACTCGTAAATGTAAAACTAGGACTTGACACACTTTTGTGATGACGTCATTGAACACCGCATGAAGCTATCATTACATCGTAAATTCAAAATTTTAACGCTCGACATGATAATAGAGACATCATTCCGAACAAAATCATTGATTATGTAATAGAAATGACTAGCAGAATGAAGAAGAGGAAAATGGTAATAACTGTAGAAATAATAAATATCACGTGCCAATATGAAAAACAAATATGTACAGCGAGCAAAAATGTCTGTTATATTCATGCCGCATAACTCAGATGGATAAGATCACGAGGATTCATTTACAGGTTTTAGAATAAGAATACCGAACGGAAAGCTCGACATTATATGCTATAGACAACGATTTTAAATAATGAGTATCGAAGAAAAAATTCAAAAATCCCGTCACCGTACATGTTACATAGACATTTAATGGATCAAAAGCTGTCGCATTCCTCGGCTTTCCATTGAGCCATGCCACGCACGGAACGCTGTGTTCCAGCAT
Organism: Hyalella azteca; assembly: GCF_000764305.2. NCBI lineage: Eukaryota > Metazoa > Arthropoda > Malacostraca > Amphipoda > Hyalellidae > Hyalella > Hyalella azteca. The sequence continues at coordinate 4,597 of NW_025940721.1, forward strand.
ATCAATTAAATTCATCAGCAAGCAATGTATTACTTGAGTAAGGCGATTCAATGGACTGAACGCTCTACTTAAGCCTACATAGCGAATATGTCGAATTCGGCATTAGAACGGCAAGGCGCAAGCAAGGCTTGCCGAGCGAAGCGGTTTGACGGTGAAATGCAGTCAATGCGGGACTTTCAGTGGAAGCTAAAACCTCATTCGTGTCTCACGACAATTCTGCAGTTAGTGTAATAGGCAGAAATTATTCCTAAGAGAATAGGTGATTCGACCAAAAGAATGTCAGGTCAGTTGGATATAAGTGAATCGCTGCCGATTTCTCGGGATCAGCGGCAAAGTCCGCCAGTGACATCGCTAAATCATCCTCCTCGGGAGATAATGGAACCTTTATTGGAATTTAGGACCATCTGTCAGGGCGCAAACGGAAACTGCCTGGTTACTGATCGCGAAAATACCACCCAATGAATTTTATATGTTTGGAGTGGAAAATAGAACTGTGGGTATTTTGGATGATTCAAAATTAGTAAACAGTCAGATCAACATATTATAGTCGTTACTTTCTGCCTGTGATCTCCACAGCGGGATAGTTTCAAGACACAGCAATTTCCTGAAAACTGATATTCATTTTTTAGCATTTACAATTGAGTAAAGTTTTCAAATTTCGCAAGTTCGTGCTACCATATAACAGTCTCCAATACGTCATTAACAATTTCACAATAAAATCGCACGCCACTGTCTTCTCACAACTCCCCCAAATATGGACGACGGGACAGCCCACCGTGTTGAGCGTCCCCGCCAAATTGGTTTAATTAAAGAGCACTCAGAGAAATGAGACTTTGTCCAAATAGCGATTCACTATCAGTCCTTGTGTGGGTCATCGTGACCCAGTTTTTCCCGGAAAAATGCCGGATCAGCTTCCTGGCTGGTCGAGATGAGCGTCGGGTTGCACGCGGCAACGCGCGTCTGGCGATGTGTCGACATCCAAGTTCCGCCGAGGGCCGCCATGTCAATTGTTGAACAAGCGAACAGCGCGGCAAGAAATGAACGCACAGATAATGAAGAAAAAACATACATAATAGTTTAATGTTATCAATAGAATTGGTTGTTTGAAAACCGAGAGAAACAAGATAATTCAGAACTTCTTAGCCCGTACTTCTTAGAACTTCTTAGCACCGTAACCTCCATAATTAATATAACCCACAATCTATATAGAAGTTAGTCCCGACCTTAACCATCAAAGGGGAAAATAACATTCAAAGCCAAAGAAGTAACATAAGCCTTGATAGCTGCTAAATATTAAACAGAAATAGTTCAATTAATACCGCAGACCTTTGAAGATAACAATGAAACGAAACTCGGCATCGATTAGCAAGCATAAACATTCTTAATTGGAATGTTCGTCGGTAATAGAAACCACAATGACCTCTTTGAAACAACATCAAACATGTTGTCAAATGCGCGCGATACGCCTGCAAAAATTCTTGCTTGCATTAATGAAGCTACTCAAACGAACTCAAAAAGGCCCAGAAAACATACTACCCTATCAAAATTTGGCGAGCCTGGCGAGCCTGAATTAGGAACCGCCTAGGACTCGGACCGAACGTAAATCAGCTTCTCTATGTCCGCTTTTTGGTCTACATTCCGATCCCCGATTCAGACGGCTACCAGAGCCTGGTGAGGGGACTCAGGGGATTCTGCCAACTCTTGCCCTACTCTCAGGAGACCATAAAGTCGGCCAGGAGGATCTGACTAGACGCTGATTGCGATCAGTTGGCCAACTGACCCAGAATAACTTTGCGCCGAGTGTAGTGACTATTCGGCCGAAGCCTTGGCGGTCCCCGAATTTTGTTAGGGTAAGAGCGGGAAATATCTACAAAATTATTCATGTGCATGTGATGACTTCACAATTACCATGTCTAGAGCAAGCATGAAGCTCGTACAAATTGCTCTACCAAATAAAGGAGCGACCCATGCAGTGAGCTGATTATCTTTCAAGGGTAGCTATATGGAGGGGAAGTTGGCTGCTGAAGATGAACTTCTATAAGATCGCATGGCACTTGAGCAAACTTGGCAAGACGAGCAGCTTCTTTGAAGTGACGTTCGGCAGGTATAAAGAGCACCTAATTATAAGTCATGAAGAACTCGTTAGGTATAAAGAACACCCAATTAGCAGGGCCTCGAGTGCCAACGAAAGTGCCAGCCTCCTAATGGAACATATCATTGAGTGGGTAAAATAAAGTTACTTATGAAAACGCGACAAAGACTGAATACATTCTAACTTTCCCGTTCAACTTTATCAAGTCGTTCTATATCACAAGTAGATTCTCTACGAGAGACAATAAAATTGTTATAGATTTATTTACGTATGACAAACACATTCACCATAAGAACAAAATTGACATCTGACTTACGATAAGCTCGCTTTGTGTGGACTCCCGAGTTTGCGGCTACGTTAGTTCTACAATTACAGACGAATTTTTCCCGTCGGACAGGACCAAATTTCCGACGATGTATCAACGGTAGAGGTACGGATGACGATTGAGATGAATTCCCAATGAGATTCTCACGCCTTTTCAGTGAACTCACAGATTTTGTTAAATTTATCACGCGAACAAAATTTATAAATAAATTTTAGATGAATCATGGGTCATTATCTAGGTTAAAATTTACCAATTGTGCGACAGAAACGTTCGAATAGGCGTGCAAAATTTTCAAGTAAAAAAAGTGATGTGAAATCCAAAAAACAGAAGTTCATAACTTTGATTCTTCCAGCAAAGTAAAAAATTCCACGACGACTGTTCCTCTGAATTTGAATTGAGCGTAAAATCCAGCTTTTAATTGGAACGGAACTAATTTATGCCTGAATATCTGTAATAAACTATCCTAACCATGTTCAAATGTTGTACATATTAACTTCTGGTCACTCAAGCCAGAAAGGATGTAAAATTTCCCAACATTGTTGCAGTTGCCAAAAGTGATCGCAACTTCAATTACTTTGTAAACACGACCGTTTCCATTGCAAAGCAAACTAGAATTGAGCTCAAGAGTCTTAAGGCTAACATTAAAAAGATTTCGAAAGTAAAGAACTTCCTTTTCAGACGTCATAAAGGATTGAGATGAGATGCACGAGATTCCTTTCTATTGAAACACCAAAATGAAACAGCTGGGAATAAATTGCTGGAGAGGAGTGAAAAGGATAAAAATGTACAGGTATGAAACTATCCAACTTCAGAGAGAGTTTTTTCCGCTGTATCGATTCCTGCGACGATAAAAAAAACAACATCGGTGATAAAAACAAGACCTCTGGACATCTAAGAGAAAAGCGACACTGAAAGTCTTACAAAAGGCAGCTAATTCAATAAATACGTCAAGACAGTCGGTATCAGCGAGAGAGCTTTGTAGGAATAAAATAGGATCTTCTTAAGACGACGTTCATTACTTCGTATGAGATCGTCAATAAGAAATTAGTAGCCTTCTTCTTTGAAAATGAGACGGATATTAGGATATGAAAAAAAACAGACGCCTTTCGGAGGAATATTTCGTTATCGGTTTTGGTTATTAAACAGCAACTATACATTTTAAATTCTGTAGTTGATACCCACTGTAGGGTTTTATGTCATAAGCCAGTGCAACAAATAACATTAACAAATTATAACTGAGAATTTACTTATAACTTTGCACCACACGCGAATAAGAATGAATAACAGAGCACATAACTGGGAGCCTCATATAACTTTCTCCAAGTTTACCTCGACAGTAGCGAATGTTGTCATTGCGATCATGTTCACATGGCCATGAGCTCGCGTGAGATGTGAAATTGTGAATTCATTGCGATATTTATAGAAATTAAATTTAATCGGGATCTCGCCCCCAGCATTGGCGATTTAATTACATTCAGAGGAGTTACTGCTTTTATCTGAAGCTAGAAACTCGCTAAGACATCGCTTTTGGCGGGCGAGGTCAGCGCAGAGTGAGTGAGCAACTGCAGTCAAAATAGAAACTAACAATTAACAGCAAAAATGAATAACTTGCTTCGAATAATCAATTCTGAGATGTAAAACCAACGAGAATGTATGATTTTGAGGCAAATAAATGCTTTTTATAACTGCATTGTTAACAAATTCATTGCAACACCCAATTTAAGACGAATATTTGAACTCTTATTTCCTATAATAAGGCCTAATGTCATGACAACTAACTGCATAAGAATCGAAAATTCAAAATGACTAATTGTATGTCAACGGAACCTCCCATTGACGAAGCCATCATTTGTGTTAACCAATTCCACGTCATCCCACCCGGCGCTCTCATGAGGACCTCGTAAAGCCACAAATTAATATGGCCGCCACACGCAATTCCCGCGTCCATGGAGCGTCAGAAACATGATCAATTACTTCACCAGTAACGTTGGCGGCGCTACAAGCGCGGATACTGCATGTCTATTCCCGGGGGGAGGAGGGGGTCAGAGATGATGGGGGAATGCTATTCACTCGAGTTTATAGAATAAAGTAAATAATATCGACAACAAAACGAATGTGGTCAGCGATAGAACTCGAATCCTGGCAAACGCGAATAAGATTAACGAGCGTTTCGAGTGCGAGCAGGACAAACTCTTATTGGACATGCAGCCAACTTGAAAAATGAGACAGCAAGCAAGAGAAATAGATGACCATTAAATCCTATGAATCTTTTAATGCAAGGACGCTCCTTTCAATTTTCCAGGCGATGTTGGATTGTACTTACGGTTCGGAGTCAATCGAGTAATTCAAAATACATGGGAATGCATTTATTTTTCATGTACATATATGGTGCCGTACGTAGTGCAGTGACTCGGTCTAGTACTGAAGAAAGTATTGGACCGTAACGGAAGTATTTACCAGTTAATTGTTCCACTCATCTTAAGCACGTAGATGGTGCCGTACCTAGTGGAATGACTCCGTGAAATACTGAAGAAAAGTATTGGACCGTAACGGAAGTACTTACCAGTTTGCCGTTCTGCTCACCTTAAGCACGTAGATGGTGCCGGACTCGGGATCAACGGAGAAGGCAGCCCGGCGACGCGTCCAGTGTTTGCTCTTGGAGACCGAGGGCGGGGCGACGGCGGGGGGCGG
>NW_025940722.1:0-461 GCF_000764305.2 Hyalella azteca
ATCCAGGATACTTTAATGGTCTACATATAGGACTCAAAAATGAACTTGAGGGAGAGTCTAAAAAACTCTGCTTTGCCACTATAGGACCAATTAAACCCAGTTTAGGCAAGGGCTTTATGGACTAGTTTCCAGTGCTTCTAAAAGAATAAATATGAAAAAAATAAAGAATTAGGGCATGGTGATCATCGCATAGTGGCAAACCAGTGAATTTTTCGAGAATCATAACCTTTTTAATTTACTCAAGATTTACACCAATATCTTATGTATGATAATGCTGGTTACAGCTGGTATGATGGTATTGGTGTCCATAATACTTTGCATTTGCTGGTCTACTTATAGGACTAAAAATTCCAGGCTGTAGACTAGTGTAGAGTAGGGCCTTTTAGCTCGAGATATCGGCGTCTTTTCAAGCTCTCTATCAGCCACATCGACCTTAAATTGGCGTCCATGGCCGATCATAA
>NW_025940723.1:0-1824 GCF_000764305.2 Hyalella azteca
TGTGTATATATGTTTGAAGTTTGTATTGATGTTGTGTTTAATAATAGTGTGTTAGGTGTTGATAATGTAAATATTTTACAGAAGCATCTTCAAGCACTTTCATGAGCGACCCATGCCCCGTTTGTCCGGTTGTATAGTTGCCTGGTTGCCAGTTGTCAGGTTTCCCATTATCTGGTTATCCAGTTATTTGGTTAGGCTTTTGTTTTAGAGCTTTCTCTTAGGTTTAAATTTTAAGTCCCTTAATAATGAAGTTTTGTATTAGAATTAAATAAAGTTGAACAAAAAAGAGAAAAACACCTGGTGGACAGGGATGGCTATAAGGGGAGTTGGGAGGCCATCTTTTATTTAACCTTTTAGATCTTAAAGAACCTTGAATACCTTCCCTTACTTAACTAATAAAGACGACCCATTACACCATGACAAGCCATTTATATGCCACCAACCCAATTTGCAAAGTCCTAAGCATTTGTTACCCTAAATCTCTAGTTTTACCATGGAAACAACAACAAGAACATTTTTTACTCTAGAGGTAGGTAACTGAATACATGATAATATAAGCACAGTTATAATGCATTCTACCATCAGGTAACTGCAACTATGCGATTGCTGACAAAATGTTTTTTGTTTGTCTGATCCAGTTGTGGTCTTGTGGATCAGAGTAGATATTTTCCTCACTAGCATTAAAGCTGCAAGATTTCATACCAATGAAGCTATTTGATTTTAAAACTACAATATTTCAGAAAAAATAGCATTTTTCCAACTAGCAAGTGGACTAGTTGACAATGACAACAAACAATTAATTTGTTCATTCATGTCAAATTGTGGTTTTGGACATCACTATACTACAATTCTAAACAATAATACACATCAGCCAACCCTGGCAACCCACAGGAAGTGTGGAAAACATCTACCTTTAGGGCTGCAACTAGAGGTTTCAAGCCATTTCTGGAACCATGAGATTTCTGCCAGATGAATTACCTCCTATCCATTTCTTAACAAAAGTGCACAATCAGCCCACAAGATTCCAAATGTATTAAAAATTCGTCCCATTGGAGCCACGAAATTTCAGAAACAAGTAAGAAAATTCGAATCCTGGAATTTTCCTGCCAACAACCCTGACACCACCAACAGCCTCAGGCAACAGCCAACAGGCAACGCAAGTACGCAACACTATAGGCTATGTAAATTTCCAAATTCCATTCAATACACTGCACACTTTTTTCGCTTTTGTAGCCTAGGTAAGGTAGTTATGCAACCTGTATGACTATATTTGACTAAGGACTGTAATATAACTAAAGTGAAAACTGGAAACCATTTCCACATAGGGTAAACGCGGTATATTCCAACATCATGGCATTCATGGGTAATCCGTAATTCCAACACTTCTCAACTTTTTTCCTTTATATTAAGCTTTGTCTTAGTTCCACGCATGCATTGATGGTTGAAACAGTGACGTCATACTATTGCACACCATACTATTGCCAAAACACTAGGTCTGGCCCCTGGGCCATCTGGTGGGAAAATGTTGAGATCCAAAGAGAGACAGTGCGAGTCACCCAGTGAGACTGGGACCCAGTGCGAGTCACCCAGTGAGTCACCCATCGAAAAATGTGTCCAAGTTGATAGTTGACCTTGCTCTACCCCACTATGCAGAGGGTGGATGCAGCGTCGCCAATATATGGATTTTTAAGCCCAAAGCGTCGCCGGCCATTTTAAAGATGCGTCGCCAGGTAATTTTTAATGAAAAGCCATTTACGCTGAGTAATGACGAACTATTTACAAGCCACGAACTTACAAGGTTGCATGCACGTGTTACCCCAAATA
>NW_025940724.1:0-804 GCF_000764305.2 Hyalella azteca
AGATTCACACGTGGCTAGAGAAGCCAAAGATTCACACGGGGCTAGAGAAGCCAAAGATTTACACGTGGCTAGAGAAGCCAAAGATTTACACGTGGCTATGGAAGCCAAAGATTCACACGTGGCTAGAGAAGCCAAAGATTCACACGTGGCTATAGAAGCCAAAGATTCACACGTGGCTAGAGAAGCCAAAGATTCACACGTGGCTAGAGAATCCAAAGATTCACACGTGGCTAGAGAAGCCAAAACCAAGTCACTGCGAGGAACGGAAACTTTGCCAGCCGTAATGCCGAAGTTTCTTCCATCTTAGAGTAGCGAGTCTCTCGAACCCTCCCTCCAGAGTTATTCTAAAGACGTTCGCTGCAAGTTTGTCGTCAAGGGGCGGGCGAATCGAGTTCCACTCACCGTAAAACAGAAATATTCATGAATGTAACTGAGCGACTTTAATATGAAAAATATCAATTGAATATGGAAAAAATTTCAATTATTTTGTTTTCAAGAAAGAGATCGGCGGCAAAGACTTGAGGTGGTGAATATTTCAGTTACATAAATTCGTTGCCATCAAATTCAAATTTTTATTTTATCTAATGAAAGAAAAGCTTTAACATAGGTCGATATAGCATATTTCAAGTGCTGTACTTGGACTAAATTTAGGCACAGTTACAGGTTGAGATTTTTGACAGCGAGGTTTATTCGGACCGTTAACTATAGCTTGACGTTTCAGCCCAGAGAAATGCTGTCTTTAGCAAACTTTATCCCTCACAGCGAATGGAAATATATTATATTATATTATATTATATTATATTA
>NW_025940725.1:0-10618 GCF_000764305.2 Hyalella azteca
CGACCGTACTTCTGAATAGTGGCGTTGTCTTCATCGTCGATGATGTTAATCCAATCTCATTGCCGTGCTTCTGCTACTGGTGATCGTGACCGTGGCTGAGCCGCAGACGGAGTGTCGATGTTTACCGTACATAAATATGTCGGAGTCGAGGCCGTTCCTCATAGACCTAAAACGCGCATGCAGAAATCGTACTGATTTGATGACTCTAGATTTCTCGCGATAGGCTAGGTTTCAGTCACAAAACAAGCGCCACAACCTTCAGACTATAGTCGGTAAAAACAGTCATATATAAAATTTATAGGAAAATAGTTGTGAATTTTAATTTAATTCTGAATATATCTTGGTTATGAAATAAATAATTTACAAGTTGTTTTTTATTGGCGTGCTTGTCTCTTGTTTGTTTAAACCTTTCTGTTATATATTATTTCAAAACTTTAGTCCGTTCATGCGCTTGTTTGTTTTGAACCTTCCAGGAATATAGAATAAATATTTTATATAGACCTTTTGACTGTGTACTCGCCTATTGTTTGTTTTGAACCTATATTGAATATACAACAAATATTTTATCAGAACACTTTGATAATGTCCTTGTTACTTGCTTGTTTTGAACCTTTCTTCAATATACAAAAAATATTTTACCAGAACACTTTGATTATGTCCTTTTCACTTGTTTGTTTTGAACCTTTCTTCAATATACAAAAAATATTTTAAAAAAAATGCGTTCCCCACAAAAAAATGCGTTCCCCACAAAAAAATGAGTTCCCTACAAAAAATACGTTCCCCACAAAAAATGCATTTCCAACAAAAAAAATGCGTTCCCAACAAAAAAATGCGTTCCCAGGTCACCATCACACTCTGGCGTGTAACAAAACCTCGCAGTCATGAGACAAAAAATTGCTATTGCTATTGCTATAAACGAATAATGCGGCAAAGGGCACTTTTTCAATAACTAAAAACCATTTAATTCTTGTGGCGAAAGCATCGGAAGCAAGAATTAACACAAAAACATCCACAAAATACGATTATTAGTAAAAGTAGTCAAATGATCTATAGTATAAATGATCTATAGCCAATCGTATAAAAAATCGCCTCTCGCTAAACGATCTCTCGCCTATCGCTAAATGATCAATCACCTATCGCTAAATGGTCTATCGCCTATGGCTAAATGGTCTATATATTGCCTATGGCTAAATGGTCTATCGCCTATGGCTAAATGGTCTATCGCCTATCGCTAAATGAACTATCGCCTACCGCTAAATGAACTATCGCCTATCGCTAAATGATCTATCGCCTATCGCTAAATGATCTATCGCCTATCGCTAAATGAACTATCGCCTATCGTATTAAAAAAACTAATTTTACGACCATATCGCTACAAAAATTCTGTGCGAAAACAGACGACAAAGTCCACGGTTAAGTCAAAGTGATCATAAAAGAGCCCGTAAGCCAATTTCCCGGCATCGTTTGTTAATTAATGAAAGTGACTTGGTAACGAGAACTGCCGCGGATTGCCCGAGGTCAAATTTTGAATTCTTTTTAGCGCGTCATCGCATGCCCCCAAATTTTCATTCATATCGTCGTACATCCTAGAAACGGGCTAATACTATAGTATTTGTACGATGATTCAAAATGCATATTATCTTTATATAACCACCGCATGCCCCAAAATTTTTCATTCATATCGTCGTACATCCTAGAAACGGGCTAATACTATAGTATTTGTACGATGATTCAAAATGCATATTATCTTTATATAACCACACTATAAAACTAATGCAACTACCCAATTGCATTTGCAAGTGTAGCCGCTGGTAATGACGCGATTGAATATGTAAAAATACAAAAAAAATACATAAATCGAACCATAAGACCACATTCCATGACTTACATGTGGTATATGTTCTTATGAAGATGAACAAGGCCCCCCAATTGACCGATGCTCACAAGCATGCCAGGGTCGCCTGGGGCACAAAGTATGCAAGTACTAATGATGACACCTGGGCCAAAACCATCTTCTCTGATGAGAAGAAATGGAATTTGGATGGGCCAGATGGTCTGAAGTACTACTGGCATTACCGCAGGAATGATCCAAAGGCAGCTTTTAGCCGCCAAAAATGGCGGGGGCAGTGTAATGGTGTGGGGGGCCTTTCATGCAAACGGGAGGAGCGAGCTCGTCTTCCTCGAAGGCAACCAGTGCGCGGACGACTATATCCAAACGCTCGAGGACCATCTATACTTCCCGTCATCCGCCACCAAATTCGCCGCAGCGCCATCTTCCAACAAGATAATGCCTCAATCTATACGGCGCGCACGCCCAAGGCCTTCTTAAAGCGTGCCAAAATCCGGGTTATGGACTGGCCAGCCAAGTCCTCCGATCTGAATCCCATTAAGAACGTCTGGGGGTACATGGCTGGGATCGTCTAAGCCTGCGGGAAGCAGTATGACACGAAGGAAGAACTCGAGTTGGCCATTCAAGCCGCCTGGTCCAATCTGGACCCCAACTACCTCCGTAGATTGTCTCCGGGCATGAAAAATCGGTGCTTGGATGTCTACAAAGCCTATACGGGGAGCATATCGGTACATAATTTTTAGTTTTGCAGCTGATGTATGTTTTGTTTTGCCTAAAATATCAAAGTGTACAAAGTGGGGCTAACCTTTTGCGTCGGTGCAAAAAACATGTGTTTTTCATTTTCTCCGTTACTAATTACATTTTCAAAACAGTCTATTGTATTTTGATTACTGAGACCAAGACGATTCGTTTGCCACCATTTGCACAATAAAACTCACAAAACTCGATGTGTTATGATGTTTTAAAGGGGTGGGGCTAACCTTTTGCCTCGGGCTGTTATAAGGAACATTTATCATATTTATTGACACTAATCGCTTAAAATAATGGGAGTATGTACCATATTTATGGACACTAATCGCTTAAAATAATGGGAGTATGTACCATATTTATGGACACTAATCGCTTAAAATAATGGGAGCCTTTACCATATTTATGGACACTAATCGCCTAAAATAATGGGAGTAAGTATTTGTCATTTTTATGGAAACTAATGGCCTAAAATAATGGGAATATTTACCATATTTATGGAAACTAATTTATTTTCGAGTATTTGTCATATTCATGTTGACGACTTCTTCCCCAAATATATGGACTTCTTCCCCTCATGAAGGTCGAGTAAAAAGTAGAAATGTCATGCATTTGTTTGAATTCAGAAGAGAATTCATATTTTAACATCAAAAATCATGCAAGCTTACACATTTCTTCTCAATGACCTGAGGCGTAAAATAATATGAAAGAAATTTGTACTTATAAACTTTAATAGTCTAAGTTCAACATTGGGTCCTATATTCAACAGCAGACCGTCCGTTCAACAGCAAGTCCTCCGTTCAACTTCCTCCGTTCAACATTTAGTCCTATATTCAACAACGAACCATGCGTTCAACATTAAGTCCTCTGTTCAACAGCAGACCGTCCGTTCAACATTAAGTCCTCTGTTCAACAGCAGACCTTCCGTTCAACATTAAGTCCTCTGTTCAACAGCAGACCGTCCGTTCAACATTAAGTCCTCTGTTCAACATTAAGTCCTCCGTTCAACATTTAGTCCTATATTCAACAGCACACCGTCCGTTCAACATTAAGTCCTCCGTTCAACAGCAAGTCCTCCGTTCAACAGCAAGTCCTCTGTTCAACAGCAGACCGTCAGTTCAACATCAAGTTCCATATTCAACAGCAGACCGTCCGTTCAACATTAAGTCCTCTGTTCAACAGCAGACCGTAAGTTTAACATTAAGTCCTCTGTTCAACAGCAGACCGTAAGTTCAACATTAAGTCCTCTGTTCAACAGCAATTTAGTCCTATATTCAACAGCGGACCGTCCGTTCAACATTAAGTCCTCTGTTCAACATTTAGTCCTATATTCAACAGCGGACCGTCCGTTCAACAGCGGTCCACAGCGCAGCACAAAAGCCCCATTAGCCATTAGTGGCTCACGTAGCCCCTTTTGGTTATTTCATCGGTGGGTTTTCGGTGGGTTATCGGTGGCCAACCATCGGCTGGCGAGCGGCTGCTAATAAGGCAGAAACAAATTTCAAATACGGGATATTTTGCTAGCAAACGCATGAGCGCTACCCGAGACTCTACCTCGAAAAATGTCAACATAATTTGACATTCCGCAAAACGAAACCAAATCCCTAATAAGTTTGTTTTGAAATTTCAGAACTGCTGTTTACTTCTCCAAATTTTCTTCGCTGATTTTTGAAAACTAATATATTGGCCAAGTACGTAAAATCAAGCTGATTGTTTACCGAACGCTAGCTTATCACACTCTATGTTCGGTGAATTCTATCAGATGTCGGCAAAGATCAAATCATAATACATAGCTAAATTATTTATTGTTTTTATTAGTAATTTTCCGAAAAGGAAGCTCTAAATTTGTTATCAAACTTAAATTCCAGCGGTTCATGTTTCCAGAACTCTTAGCGCTGCATTCTATAATAAAAATAACGGCCGACAAAAATTCAGCAACTCAATGGCCACCTGAAAGCACCAAATAATTCTGACCTGTGATTCAACAATTAGGAAAAATAAGATCCAATCAAACAACGAAACAAATGGGTTGTGAATTTATTTAAATCACTAAACTTTTAAATTTAAAACTGTAATGATATAACATAATCATTAAAACATATAACATTATATAAGATTATTATTAACTGTGAAATAAATACCGTATTTACTTTCAACTTATGAAAACAGTTAGCATAATGAATTTGTGCCTGTGATGAATAGTCCACCTTCAATTAGAGGGGTTAATTGATAAGACAAAAGTGCAATATATATGTACTGGCACTGATTTTATATTTTTTTTGTTCCATCGTTGTGTTTCAAAAAAACATATATATAATCACACGATCATGGCTGATATTTCAGCAGTAGCCAAAAATTAATTTTACGTGCATTTATCAGTCGTCCTCATAAAAATGCAATTCAATTCATGCAGCTTTCTAAATGATCAGCCTTCACCGTTGTATGAGATTCTTAATAAAAATCTGTTCAAAATTTTTCCGGTGCAAAAACAGGCAAAATCTTTTCATATTTTATTGGAACTCAGTGCAAACAATGGATAATGGGGACCATCGTAGGCATGCCTAATTTGAGTTTTGCACCTGGCCTATTTCTTATATATGAATGTTTTATTCTAATGTATGACGCAATTGTATAATGCATTAAACAATATATTTAAAAAATATAACTCAGTACTCACTGCAGTGAGTGAAAGGGAGCGCATTTTCTCGTCGACGAAAACGTGAAGTCACGGACGGACAGACAGACGGACAGACGGACGGACAGACGGATATGGCGAGCACAATAGTGCATGTTTTTCCATAAATGAGAAAATGCGCTAAAAATGCATACAGTAGAGTCTTGAAATTGAATGAGATATCACATTTATACTCTTACTACGATGCTGAACTGTTATTCACAGATAAACAGTTCCGGAAATTGCACTTGGGTCTCTTATTTGACACAAACTTTTACGGTGATACTGTCATTTTCAAGCCAATGAGAGGAAATGTTTTTTTTTAAACTTTCATGGCTAATTTTTATGCAATAGGAACTATATTCATTTATTTCTATGAAATAACCTTTTTGTGTTTAAGTATATATGGTATAATTTCTACAATAAATGAACATCGTTGTTATGAATATTTCACTAAACGTGTAGATTTTACCTGGAATTTATAAAATTTTCCGATCAGACTGTTGAAATTATTCTCCTTTTGCCTGGGCAACATAACCTTCACGTTCCTAAATTTTCTTCTATTAAACTAAACTCTGCGCTTTTTAATGCTATTCCTACGAGAACGTCGTTGCGATATATGCACCCAAGACGACACCGTAGTAATGGAGTTCTGACTCAGCTACGCGGTGGCCATAACGACTCATTCCTTGCAATTTTTAATGCTATTCCTACGGAGTTTTGACTCAGACCGTAACGATCGTCCCGAAATTTGACTCCAATCTCGGGGCTTATCATCCCAGCCTCAGCGAGAAAAATAGCGGGATTGTCACTAGCCCATCTGCATCAATCACTCCAATCTCAATCATTTATCCCCGCTATTTCAACCGTCAATTTGCGTTCGCTTTGTCCATTTTCGTAGAAAAATGCGTTGGTTTCATTGCTCCATTACACTCAAATGAAATTTAATGATCGTCAGTAGTGTTCGAAGAGAATTTTTTTGTTTTTGCTATGCTGAAGCTTTTTTCGTTGCTTCACTGAATTTTTTTAATAAGACGAGAAACATTAAACGTCGTGAGATTCTCCAATCAAAAACTCATTTCAATCACAAACAAACTTGGTTGCGCTAGCCTTGAGTAAAAATTCTGTGTGACATTTGCAATAATTATATGAGAAAAATTGCTTGTAAATAATCAATAAATTGCTGAGTCAATCACACACTGGAGGTCAATCAGGTTAATAATCTAATTACATATTATTTTAAAAAAATTAATTTATTGCCTTTTGCAAAGGTGGGATTAAGTGCAATCGATCGGCTACGAAAATATTAGCTTTGGAGAGCAGCCAAACTCAAGAGGATCACTCATATTCTGCCGGATCATAGACGCGTTATCGCGGCCAAACATCACTTACAAGTTTCGAAGTGTTTCGGTCTGGATTTGCGAGCTGAAGCCCGCAAATCTGGGCTGAGGCCCGCAAATTACGGGCTGAGGCCCGCAAATTACGGGCTGATGCCCGCAAATAACGGGCTGAGGCCCGCAAATTGCGGGCTGAGGCCCGCAAATTACGGGCTGAGGCCCGCAAATTACGGGCTGAGGCCCGTAAATTGCGGGCTGACGCCCGCANCTAATAATCATTAATTAACTATACAAATAAACCAACTAATTAGCGAGGCTTGGTATATATTGAACTTGTAGCCTCACTAATAAGCCCGTGCCTTTCCTCAAACATCGCCGAGTCCGCAAATTTTTAATATTCTCGTAGCTTTGCCACATTCTCCAGATGAGCCTACCTTATTTCATGAACGATCCGCATTCCTGAGAGTCTAATTGCTGATTGTTATGATGATAGGAATTTTGATCGAAGAATTTTATGATGGTAACTGTGATGGCTTGAACTGTGTTGATGGTATGATGATGGCGTGAACTGTTTTGATGGTATGATGATGGCTTGAACTGTGTTGATGTTATGATGGTGGCTTGTACTGTGTTGATGGTAAAGAATGGCCGTTTTAAACGACGCGACAAGTCTTTTAGAAATTTGCGACACACGAATAGTTCCGATAAAGCTTTCTTTGAGTGAACGTTTTGAAAAGATAATCGCCAGCAATGCTTGTTATTCTTTACATGTCAGAACGAAACTCGGTAGAAACGATTGTTAGTCACTATTTTTTGAAAAGATGCCCGGTAGGAATGATTCAGTAATGTGATTAGCTTTAATGTTTTAATTTATAAAATTTTAATAAATTTTGACTCAATTATTTTCTTTTTCATTTTTGGTTCAGAGTAAATTTTCCAAAACTAATGACCGTTCCATTTAGATTAGTTCCGTCATTTAGCAATGTGGTTCTCGAATCTTGGCGAGTCTGTTCTCTTAAATTAGAACCATAATTTCTATACATTCCGTTAGTTATCTCTATTTCATCTATTATAATTATTGCATAACTGTTAGGTCTCCTGCGCATAATGCTAATTAATGTGGTTAATGGTTCCATATTTATATCAGCCTTATAGTTTATCCAAGCTTATCTTGATTAGTCAAGTAATTTTCTTGTTTGAAATAAACGATTATATCTTGTTCGACGGTCACAGTTTTAAACGCCTTTTACGCTAATAAATATTTCAGATTAATATATATAGTCTTACTAGAAAACTCTTTCACTTCAACCTCAATAATAACAATATTAATTCAACAACATTAATAATAACATTAATTCAATACAACAACTTTAACAACAACATTAATATAAATGCAACGACATTTATAACGGTAACAATATTATCTTCGAACACGGAACAAATCATAGTGTTTTGTTAAAAATTCATAATTTTCATGAGAAAAACATTATGTGTAACCAATAAAAACACACATTTTTCTGTGTGAAAATATCTAGTCGTCACAGACGTAAAAGTTCTGAATGTACCCTCTAGAAAAATTTGTATAATTTCGCATATATTTACAGTGCATTTGATACACCACCGTGCATCTGTGCATATTTACCTTGTCTATGACAGTGACAGCGAAGGTTTTGGACAAAACACTTTCTATTTCCCGCATTCATAACAATTGATGCATCATATTGTGCAAAATAATAATTAACACTCTTTCTGAATAAAGCCAAAATACAACCTTTTGTCTTGCCAAACTGGATCAGGAGGATCCAGACAAGAACAAAAAATATAACTCAGTACTCACTGCAGTGAGTGACAGAGAGCGCATTTTCTCGTTGCCGAGTATCATGGATACTCGGCAACGTGAAGTCACAGACAGACAGACAGACGGGCGGACAGACGGACGGACATGACGAGTACAATAGCGTCTTTTTTCCATAAATGAGAAAATGCGCTAAAAAGTGCATCATATTACTGGAAAAGTCTCACCCATTTGTCTGAGTGACGATGTTATTGGAATGATATATTCCCTAATATTGAATGTGCAAAGTAAAGTTAAAATTAACTACCGTTATCTATTATCCTATTATCAACATGCAGTTGTCTTCATATAAGCAAGCCTATTTCCACCATAACTTAAGGGTTAGTGAAGGTTTTTGTGAAAGAAAACTACGTGGTTATCAAGTAAGTCACCGTTGCACGAATCTCGACGTTCATCAATAATGGGCTGAATAAAATACTTTTTATTAATAGGTACTAATAGTTTTTAGTACATCAAAATTTTCTAAATACATTTTTTTAATTATCCTTATATATCTATAGAATTTTCAGTGTTAAACGATGGCATAGAACAAAAAAAATACTCACCTGAGATCTTCGATTCTTCGTTGGAGTTAGCAAATTGTGTTTATCAATTTTATGTAGTTAATCACTAAATTTCACTATCATTAGAGTCATCTAAGCTTGATGTCGTGGAGGACAAAATCGCACTTATCAGTAGGAGCTTTGCATTTTTCTCCCTCGATGAGATATAATGAACGTTGCTTACCCTATTCCAAAATAACGATCAAGTAATCTCGATCTTTTAGGGATGAAATAATGAATTATGATTTTATGGAAACAGTTCACTTTTTTTTAATAAATAATTAATCACTCGAAAATTTGCTTAATCTTTTTTCATGTGGCTACGCAACGGGAACTTGTAGGCGCATTTGGCAACATTTTCACTGCAAGGACAAAAAAACAGTGATAATCGATGAGAATATAAGAAAAATGGCTCATCATCCTGAATTTTATTTAACTTTAAATTCAGGCACTGATTTTACGAAGATTTTTATTCCAAGACGAAATTCCAGGCGGCCATAGGATGGTAATTTATTACATAATTAAAAATCAGCCTCTAGAAACTGACCAAATATTTCAATTATTTTTAGTGCTAAAACATTTATGTGTAAGGAGAAAAAACAGTGATCATCGACGAGAATATAATATAACAAGAATGGCTCTTCATTATATTAACTATGGAAACTAATGGCCTAAAATAATGGGAGTATTTTCCATATTTATGGAAACTAATAGCCTAAAATAATGGGAGTATTTACCATATTTATGAAAACTAATGACATTTAAGGCCATTAGTTTCCATAGTATTAACAATGGAAACTAATGGCCTAAAATATTTCGAGTATTTATCATTTTCATGTTGACGACTTGCCCTAAATATATGGACTTCTTCCCCTCATGAAGGTCGAGTAAAAAGTAGATGACATTTAAGGCCATTAGTTTCCATAGTATTAACAATGGAAACTAATGGCCTAAAATATTTCGAGTATTTATCATTTTCATGTTGACGACTTGCCCTAAATATATGGACTTCTTCCCCTCATGAAGGTCGAGTAAAAAGTAGAAATGCCATGCATTTGTTTGAATTCAGAAGAGAATACATATTTTATCCTAAAAAATCATGCAAGCTTATACATTTCTTCTCAATGATCTGAGGCGTAAAATAATATGAAATAAATTTTTACTTATATACTTTAATAATCTC
The DNA here is from genome assembly GCF_000764305.2 of Hyalella azteca. Taxonomy (NCBI): domain Eukaryota; kingdom Metazoa; phylum Arthropoda; class Malacostraca; order Amphipoda; family Hyalellidae; genus Hyalella; species Hyalella azteca. Next base: position 10,188 of record NW_025940725.1, read on the forward strand.
CGGACAACATTTACTCCTATATTCAACAACAAACCATGCGTTCAACATTAAGTCCTCCGTTCAACAGCAAGTCCTCCGTTCAACATTAAGTCCTCCGTTCAACAGCAAGTCCTCTGTTCAACATTAAGTCCTCCGTTCAACATTAAGTCCTCTGTTCAACATTAAGTCCTCTGTTCAACAGCAAGTCCTCTGTTCAACATTAAGTCCTCTGTTCAACAGCAAGTCCTCCGTTCAACAGCAAGTCCTCTGTTCAACATTAAGTCCTCCGTTCAACATTAAGTCTTCTGTTCAACATTAAGTCCTATGTTCAACAGCAAGTCCTCCGTTCAACATTAAGTCCTCCGTTCAACATTAAGTCCTCCGTTCAACATTAAGTTCTCTGTTCAACAGCAGACCGTCCGTTCAACATTAAGTCCTCTGTTCAACAGCAG
>NW_025940725.1:10947-146980 GCF_000764305.2 Hyalella azteca
GCCCGCAAATTACGGGCTCATGCCCGCAAATTATGGGCTGAGGCCCGTAAATTACGGGCTGACGCCCGCAAATTACGGCTCATGCCCGCAAATTACGGGCTGAGGCCCCCAAATTACGGGCTGACGCCCGCAAATTACGGCTCATGCCCGCAAATTACGGGCTGAGGCCCCCAAATTACGGGCTGAGGCCCGCAAATTACGGGCTCATGCCCGCAAATTATGGGCTGAGGCCCGTAAATTACGGGCTGACGCCCGCAAATTACGGCTCATGCCCGCAAATTACGGGCTGAGGCCCCCAAATTACGGGCTGAGGCCCGCAAATCACGGGCTGAGGCCCGCAAATTACAGGCTAAGCCCGCAAACTACGGGCTGAGGCCCGCAAATCACGGGCTGAGGCCCACAAATTACGGGCTGATGCCCGCAAATTACGGGCTGAGGCCCGCAACTGTCTCTTATACACATCTAGATGTGTATAAGAGACAGAAATCAAACAACGAAACAAATGGGTTGCGAATTTATTTAAATCACTAAAAGTTAGGTAATGGTGAACTTTTAATTTTAAAACTGTAATGATATATTGCAGTTTTCTTTCTATGAGGCGGCGATCCATCGTGGCCTGGGACTGCTATGTCCCAAACAAATACATACTAAGGATACTAAGGATATAACATCATCATTAAAACAAATAACATTATATGAGATTATTATTTACTGTGAAATAAATACCGTATTTACTTTCAACTTATGAAAACAGTTAGCAAAATGAATTTGAGCCTGTGATAAATAGACCACCTTCAATTAGAGGGGTTTATTGATAAGACAAAAGTGCAATATATATGTTCTCGCACTGATTTTTTTATTATCTTTTTGGTTCCATCGTTGGTGTTTCAAAAAGCATATATATAATCACACGAACATAGCTGATATTTCAGCTGCAGCCAAAAATTAATTTTACGTGCATTTATCAGTCGTCCTCATAAAAATGCAATTCAATTCATGCAGCTTTCTAAATGATCAACCTTCACTGTTGTATGAAATTCTTAATAAAAATCTGTTCAAAAAATTTCCAGGTCAGAAACAGGCAAAATCTTTTCATATTTTATTGGAACTCAGTGGAAACAATGGATAATGGGGACCATAGCAGGCATGCCTAATTTGAGTTATGCACCTGGCCTATACTTTCAAAAAAAATTTAAGAGATCGTAAGTTCATCAGCCAATCATTGACGGCCTTTCAAGCAAAATCCACCAATCCTAGGCAAGAAAATAGAGCGTAAGTACTTACGTTCACTTAGCGAGTCTTTAAAGTGTGGCCCCTGGCCTATTTCTTATATGAATGTTTTATTGTAATGTTTGAAGCAATTGTACGAAGTATAACGCATTAAACAATATATATAATAAATATAATTCAGTACTCACTGCAGTGAGTGACAGAGAGCGCATTTTCTCGTCGACGAAAACGTGAAGTCACGGACGGACAGACAAGGCCTTTCAAGCAAAATCCACCAATCATAGACAAGAAAATAGAGCGTAAGTACTTACGTTCACTTAGCGAGTTTTGAAAGTATGGCCCCTGGCCTATTTCTTATATAAATGCTATATTCTAATATATGACGCAATTGTACGAAGTATAATGCATTAAACAATATATATAAAAAAATATAACTCAGTTCTCACTGCAGTGAGTGACAGAGCGCATTTTCTCGTCGACGAAAACGTGAAGTCACGGACGGACAGACAGACGGACAGACGGACATGGCGAGCACAATAGTGCATTTTTTTCCACAAATGAGAAAATGCGCTAAAAATGCATACGGGAGAGGCTTGAAATTTAATGATTGATCACATGTATGCTCTTACTACGATGCTGGGCTCATACTTTCAAAAAAATCAAGAGATCGTAAGTTCATCATTCAATCATTGACGGCCTTTCAAGCAAAATCCACCAATCATAGACAAAAAAAAATAGAGCGTAAGTACTTACGTTCACTTAGCGAGTTTTGAAAGTATGGCCCCTGAACTGTTATTCACAGATAAACAATTCCGGAAATTGCACTTGGGTCTCTTATTTGAGACCAACTCGGTGATACGGTCATTTTTAAGCCAATGTGAGGAAATGTTTTTTTTAACTTTCATGGCAAATTTTTTATGCAACAGGAACTATATTTCTTTGTTCTATGAAATAACCTTTTTGTGTATAAGTAAATGTGGCATAATTTTACAATAAATGAACATCGTTGTTATGAATATTTCTCTAAATGTGTAGATTTTACCTGGAATTTATAAAATTTTCCAACCAGACTCTTGAAATTATTCTCTTTTTGCCTGGGCAACATAACCTTCACGTTTCCTGAATTTTCTTCTATTAAACTAAACTCGGCGCTTTTTAATGCTATTCCTACGAGAACGTCGTTGCGATGTATGCACCCAAGACGCCACCGCAGTAATGGAGTTCTGACTCAGCTACGCGGTGGCCATAACGACTCATTCCTTGCGATTTTTAATGCTATTCCTACGGAGTTCTGATTCAGACCGTAACGATCGTCCCGAAATTTGACTCCAATCTCGGGGCTTGTCATCCCAGTCTCAGCGAGAAAAATAGCGGGATTGTCACTAGCCCATCTGCATCAATCACTCCAATCTCAATCATTTATCCCCGTTATTTCAACCGTCAATTTGCGTTCGTTTCGTCCATTTTCGTAGAAAAATGCGTTGGTTTCATTGCTCCGTTTCACTCAAATGAAATTTAATGATCGTCAGTAGTGTTCGAAGTGATTTTTTTTTGCCATGCAGAAGCTTTTTTCGTTGCTTCACTGAATTTTTTTACTAAGCCGAGAAACATTAAACGCCGTGAGATTCTCCAATCAAAAATTCATTTCAATCACAAACAAACTTCGGATGCGCTAGCCTTGAGTAAAAATTCTGTGTGACATTTGCAATAATTACATGAGAAACATTGAACAAACATTATATGAGAAACAATAATCAATAACTTGCTGAGTCAATCACACACTGGAGGTCAATCAGGTTAAAAATCTATTCACATATTATTTTGAAAAAATTAATTTATTGCCTTTTGCAAAGGTGGGATTAAGTGCAATCGATAGGCCACGAAAATATTAGCTTTGGAGAGCAGCCAAACTCGAGAGGATCACTCATATTCTCCTGGATCATAGACGAGTTATCGNCTGTCTCTTATACACATCTAGATGTGTATAAGAGACAGGGCTTGTACTGTGTTGATGGTATGATGATGGCTTGTACTGTGTTGATGGTAAAGAATGGCCGTTTTAAACGACGCGACAAGTCTTTTAGAAATTTGCGACACACGAATAGTTCCGATAAAACTTTACAGGAGTGAACGTTTTGAAAAGATAATCGCAAGGAATGCTTGCTTTTCTTTACATATCAAAACGAAACTCGGTAGGAACTATTGCCAGTCGTTACTTTTTGAAAAGATACCCGGTAAGAATGATTAGCTTTAATGTTTTAACTTATAAATTTTCACTAAATTTTGACTCAATTATTATTCTTTTCATTTTTGGTTCAGAGTAAATTTTTCGAAACTTATGAGAGTTTTGTTCAGATTAGTTCCGTCATTTAGCAATTGCGGTTCTCGAATCTTGGCGAGTCTTTTCTCTTAAATTAGAACCATAATATCTATACATTCCTTTAGTTATCTCTACTGCATCTATTATAATTATTACGTAACTGTTAGTTCTCCTGCGCATAATGCTAATTAATGTGGTTAAAGGCCCTCTATTTATAACAGCCTTATAGTTTATCCAAGCTTATCTTGATTATTCAAGAAATATTCTTGTTTGAACGAAATGATAATTGTTTGTTCGAAGGTCACAGTTTTTAATGCATTTTAGTCATAATAAATATTTCAGGTTACATTCTAGCATTAGCTTAAGAAATTAAATTATTTTTTGCTGGTGAATTCTTCAATTTTAATAAGGTTTTAAAGGTTATTTATGTTCATTTTATTTATATTGCAGTATAACTCCTTCCCTGGGCTCTTTATATCCCAAAGTTTTAGCCCAGCATTCCTAACCCCTATTACCGGTACTGAAAACTTTAATTTCAACCACATTAATAACAATATTTATATAACAACAGTGATATTAATACAACCACATTAATAACAATATTTATATAACAACAGTGATATTAATACAACCACATTAATAACAATATTTATAACAATTTTAATAAGGTTTTAAAGGTTATTTATGTTCATTTTATTTATATTGCAGTATAACTCCTTCCCTGGGCTCTTTATATCCCAAAGTTTTAGCTATAACATATCCCTGAATATAATCTTATTAGAAAACTTTAATTTCAACCACATTAATAACAATAATATTATATAACAACAGTAATATTAATTCAACCACATTAATAAGGGTTACAAATTGCCTTTGAACACGGAATAAATCATTATGTTTTTTGTGAAAAAATTATGATTTTCATGAGAAAAACATGTGAAGCAAAGAAAAACACACATTTTTGCTATGTGAAAATATCTAGTCGTCGCGGAAGGAATGAATGTTGCATGTACTCTCATGAAAAAATTTGTATAATTTTGCATATATTTACAGTGCACTTAATACACCACTGTGCTATTTATAGGATTGAATGATAATTTCAAAAAATTTAAAAGATTGACGATTCTATGACAGAAAAAGGTTGATCAATATTTTGTGCCAAAATATCGCCGTTTAAATTTTATTCTCAAAACTCTACTAAAAATTCAGCAAGCCATGCTAACGATGTTATCGCGGTAATAATTAACTTAATTCTCGTCTATATGTGTCCACAAATACTCATAATGGAAAATTCAGCTCAATTCGACTCAAAATTTCATATTCATGGTCCCTCAATATCATAGCTAGGCTTTAAGTGCAGACCTTCAATTTTAAACTCATAACCGTAACTTCTCTCGAAATTAACTTCAAAAATTCTCGCCTGAAAAAAAAAACGAACAAAAATCGTTTTTTTTCTTCCCGGTCGGAACGTCAGGGGAAATATTCCTGTACTTGTTTGGCTCTCATTAATGACTAATCACGATAAGTAAAAAAATTTATAATTTATTCATGGCCCACGACATGGCCCAGAGTCACGGGACTCTGTCACGGACTTCGTTATGAACTTGCCACCTACGATCACAGATATGATATATATGAATAAATGTGATGATGAGAATAAATATGATATTCTTGGTGTTAGTAAAGGATAAGTGAAGTAAAATTGAAGTTAATAATGCTAAGGTTGAAAATTATTCTATTCATATTAATTTAATACTGACATATAAAATAATAATTTTCATCGTTAGGCTATCACGGCCTATCACAAATAAAATAAATAAGAATAAATGTGAAGATGAAATATGATATTCATGGTCTTAGTAAAGTGTAAGCGAAGTAAAATTGAAGTTTATATGGTAAGGTTAAAAATTATTCTATTCATACTAATTTAATCATAACATATAAATTTATTGAAAGATACTTGAGCAATATAATTAAAAATATCTTTTAAAAATTAACTTGAGCGATATAATTAAAAGAAAATAATGGCGGCAATGTTGAGGCGAAACACAAGTGATGATTTTATATCATTTATTTTGCTGGCTTAGAGTGCTTGCAAAAAAAAAGATAAAACATGCACTACCTCCAAAAAATTACAAACACTTAAAAAAATCATTATGTCAAATAGTAGTTTTAAGTTGTGCGAATAAAGTTGAAATTAAAAATTTCAAAGTAAATAAATAAATTTTCGAAGTCTTTGATATCACTTTTCCCATCTAAAGTACATTTTTAAAGATGATGCTCTTCTCCAGTTAGTTTCAGTTCCGTGTTTGTTTCAATAGATAACAGTCACAAAATCTGTTCCGAGCGAGCCGTTCATGTAGTACGCTCTTTCGGGCAGTTAACTCGTATGGAGTAAGGAAGATGGACGGGGTTCTCCACTTTACTCGTAAACGTGTAAGCTGAAAACAAATTACCTATGAGACACTAATACAGCACAACTATGGAAATTACCTATGAAACACTAATACAAAACATTTATACACAAGAACCAGAAACAACGTTAACACGCTTTTACAATAAACACAATTATGGAGAAAACAATAAGTTAAATACTTTTAGTTACTATAGGTTACTCAGACTTACATAGTTCGTATAGGAGTAGTGCGTAGTAAGTACCAGGTCACAAGGATGAATAACGTATGGTCTAACAGGTTCAACATCAGATTGCGTTGGCTACTTATTCTTTGTATGAACAGAGACAGAGAGACGGGCGTATGAACGACGCCACAAAATCAAAAAAATTATTTGTTATTAACTTATTAGTTATTAGCCATAGTTAACGATAAATATATCCCGTTTAATCTCAAGGAAAAAATTAAAACGAGCATTAGATGTTTCAGATATAACTGATACTATAGGGCAACATGGGGCAGCGCCCCCCTCCCTTTATTTTTAACTGAATTTTTGATGAAGTTTTAATTGATACGAGGTGGTTCTTTGTTTTGTTTAAAGGTACAACTAATGAGGAATGTATGATGTGAATTTGACGCCTATATGTTTATTCAATTTTTAATGAAACACTATTTTGTAAAAAGTGTCAAAATGGGCCCATTGCCCCACCCCTGGGGCAATGGGCCCATGGGCTTGGGACAAGGCGCCCACCCTTGGTCCTGTCTCTTATACACATCTAGATGTGTATAAGAGACAGGNTTTAGTCATATGTCATTAATCTCATTAATCCCTTGTCATTAATTTTGTTAATCTCATGACTTTAACCCCAATAATTTCATGTCGTAAATCTCATTAATCTCATTTTACAATTTCATTAATCTCAAATCATTAATCCAATTTGCCTCATGGCTTTAACCTCAGTAATTCTATGTCGTATATCTCACAAATTTTATGTTATAATCGCATTGATTTTGTGTCGTAAATCTTATTAATTTCATGTTGTAATTTCATTAATTTCATTCCGTAAATCTCATTAAACTCATGTCATATTCTCATTAATATCATTTCGTAAATTTCAATAATCTCATGCATAATCTCATATCATAATCTCAATAATTTCATGCGTAAATCTCGTTGATCCCATGTCATATCTCATTAGTTCCGCAAACAATCGTCTCCTTAGCCTTGATGAGTCTCATAATTTTTTTGTCACCAATCATATTATCCTTATAACTCATATGTCATTAATCTAACTGCACTCATTAGTCTAATTTCACTTAATACGCAATCAAATAGGGTAGAGCTTTGATAAGGCTTATATCCTGCAGTTTCAATTTATTTTTTAGTCCTATGGATCTAAACCTGTAAAATAATAACTCCAAGTCTGTTTTTAACGCGTTCAAGAACAAATTAGACAAGACCATGCAGGAGCATATATGTTTAGTCTTGAAATGCCTCGTATCCTATTGAACAACTTAAATCTAGAAGCGATTTTAAATCTACCGTCCGTTGAAAAGATTTGATCAAAAGGCCAGTCTAGTCAAGAAAAATACAAGAATAGGCCACAGGCCTATCCAGGCCTAGTATTTAATGCCGAAGATACTATACTATACTTTACTATACTATACTATACTATACTATACTATACTATACTATACTATACTATACTATACTATACTATACTATACTATACTAGACAGAACTGCAGGCGTGTGGAGTATGAGCTGCTGTAGCACCAGACAGAACTGCCGGCGTGAGGGTGGAAAATGACCGGAAATTTTATTTCTAATTGCCCATCAGGTAACTACGTTCTTTTCTTTTCACGCGTGAAGTTGGCTGTTTTAGTAAGCAAAATTTCGTGCAAGATAAGTTTGCTTCTTCGTAAGTTAGTTTAAAAGTAAAAACACAATGAATAAATTATAAAAGCAGGATTATAAAGAGATAAAATAAAATGTCGACTTTAAAACTAGTTAAATGTTTTGAGTATGGATACAGAAGTGCTGTGCTGAGAAATTTGGAAGCAAATATATGTATGGATTTTAAAGACAATTCATTGAGCAATTGAAAAGTAATTCAACAATTTAATACTAGATCTGGGTCGTTTCTGAACGAAAATAATTCTTTTTGAATTTACAGCGGGTACCATTTAGCAATCAACAAATAGAGCGTGCGGTTTTCCTTGTAGCGCGATCGATAACTATATACCTGAAGATATATATTTTTTTTTTTTGAAAGAACTTATTTCACACCCAAGTTTGCTATCGAGAATAAATGTACGTGTTATATGCATAGGAAGCAAATCGGAGGCGATTTCACATAATGCATTTCATAGGCGTCAATTTTTGTTGCGTGTTCGAGTCCAGCAATACCCTGCACCTCAATTATTTTATATTCCTTTACCTGAGAGTGCATGCGAGAAGAAATATCAGCTTAATATATTCTCAGTCGAACGCCACAGACACAAATTCCCCTTGTGGTAGTAAAGCAGTCAGCTAAGGAACAGCAAGAACCACGGCTCAGGGAGGCTCACTTCATAATGTTGCGATAAAAATTTTAATGCATTCGAATTGATAATATATTCTCAATGAAGAGTTATAACATAAATATTGATGTATATATGAATATATTTTGCACACTTCACCATAATATGACCGCAAAACATACGTGGTGGCTATCATATGTAGATGACCCAGGAAAGTGTTTAAAATTGAAAATTTTCTTCAAAATGTTCTCGTTGTTCTTTTTCACTAGGTACTGTCATAAATTTTACTGTTGTGCATTATCGCTGTAATTATATAATTTCTTATTATGGTTTCTTAGTCATTTTATATTCATGGTCATAGCCAAATAACATAATCTAGAATAATCACCGTAGTAATCATAATATATAAAACGTTCATTAATTGTCATTAGCAGCTTCAATACGCAATATTTTGAAGCTTTAAAAAGCGTATTGAAGCAAAATTGTTTGTTGTTTGAGGCTTGAAGCAATCAAACAAAAAATAACAATGAACTTGAATTTATCTTGGAATTTTATCATAATTCCAGCATGAAAAATATTAATCATAATTCATTTTTTATCCGCTCGGCTGAAGGTCAAAAATATCGACCAATCAACGTTAATCGCGCACAATATAATGAAAAATTAGTAAACTAATTTCACAGTCTCCAAAAAATCAGCATAAACACCAGGACTCGAGTGCCAATTAGAGCCCTCGTGGGCGCAGGTAAAGCGAGCATCAGTTCTTTTGATGAACTCCTCGAGTTCAGGTTCGCATGGCCAATTAACAGAAAAAGAGAACTCGGAGAGCAATAAGTGTCTCCAGCAACCAACTTACAAGAGATTTCTTTTACGACGAATCGTAAAATCATTGAGCGATGGAAGGCTACGTTCTTCAAAAAGGGTCATGTCACAAAATTGAATGCGACGGTAAAACCCCTCAGCCACCATGGAAATGACGTTAAAATGACGTTTAAAGTTTATTCTATGAGGAAAATATTATTTACACGTTGATTAAATGTCTGGTAGGGTAACGGTTCTGATAGTTGTTGCTATCACGTTTAGAGAAATTAAGATAAATTATCACTGAACTGAGCTTCCTTTATAGCAGTGGTTACCAACGTGGGCGATATCGCCCCCCTGGGGGCGGTGGACAGATCTGTGGGGGCCTCTGGAAAGATCTGTGTTAAACCTTTCTCTTTCAAAATTGCAGCAAACTAAATATCAAGAAAGAGGCGTTTGTTTTTATATGTGTCTGTCTGCGCGGGGGCGCTAGAGATTCACTGGGGAGCCAAGGGGGGCGCCAGCCTGAAAAAGTTTGGGAACCACTGCTTTATAGTATAACTTATCAAATATGCACTTCAATCTTGATCTGCCAATCTCATGTTTCATCGTAATTTGCATTTCATGTTCATTGCTGCACCTGTAATTTAGTGTTATATTTCTGCATTTGAATTTGATTTCTCGAACCATAGACACTAGCTTGAAATAAATGCACCTCATTTCGGCTCCGTCAAGATCAATCTCGAAATTTCCACTCAGCTCGCGATTTCGACACCGAAATCAATCTGCCAATCTACCTCCAGCTACTTCACTGGCAAACTTTACCCTTGATCTCCACAAAACTTACCATTTCACCAGCGAAATCGGTCTCCCGATCTCTACTCTGCTACTTAATTGTCAAAATCATCTCCTGGTCTCCATGTTGGTAGCACCGCAAAGCTCGATCACCAGCACCAGCAAAATCGATCTCCTGATCTCCATTCTGCTACTTAACTGTCAAAATTATCTCCTGGTCTCCATGTTGGTAGCACCGTAAAGCTCGATCTCGAGCACCAGCATAAATCGATCTCCCGATCCCTACTCTGCTATTTAACTGTCAAAATTATCTCCTGGTCTCCATGTTGGTAGCACCGTAAAGCTCGATCTCCAGCACCAGCAAAATCGATTTCCCGTTCTCTACACTGCTACTTAACTGTCAAAATCATCTCCTGGACTCCTTGTTGGTAGCACCGCAAAGCTCGATCTCCAGCACCAGCAAAATCGATCTCCTCATCTCAACGCTGCTATTTAACTGTCAAAATTATCTCCTGGTCTCCCTGTTGGTAGCACCGTAAAGCTCGATCTCCACCCAAATCGCTATTGCTCCTCCGATCTCGATCTCGCGACTTTGATGGACCGTTAATCTGGCGCTTTTACTCTCGTCCGCAAAAGATCCTGAGACGCTGGCGCTCTTTAGTGTAGAATTACAGACCCGATGCGGAATTTTCCTGGACTCATGTTGTTACGATCAGGATCTAGAGTCATTATGTGTAGTAACGGCTTCGTTAACGTGCCAAAATCGCGTTTATTTCCGAGCTTATTGCTTCGCGGGAAATTAAAAACCTGCCTCTGATCTTATCAACAACTAATATTTTTATCGATTAAAATGACGTCAAGCTTTAAATAATTCGTTAAATGTACCTAAAACTCTCCTCACAGTCCTATAATGAGCTAAGTGTAATATGAGAGTTTGAAAAGCTATTCTAATTTAGCTTAACTGGCTGGAAACTCTGAATGAAAACTCCCACTTTGTTCACATTATAATAGTACTCGTGCTGTCATAACAACATGATAATTACATTCACTTCAACATGTTATCGTGTGAAGGTTGCAGCAATCATGTATATAGTTCGGCGATATATTACGAATTTATTACCACATTGGCTAAAAAATTTTCTTCTTTGAAAAGACAAGAATTCCGCATCCAATATTAATAAAAAAAATTAGATCACTACTCACTGCAGTGAGTGACAGAGCATTTTCTCGTCTATCCGTGACGTGAAGTCACGGACGGACAGTCACGGACGGATGGACATGCAAGCACAATAGCCCTTTTTTCCATAAATGAGAAAATGCGCTAAAAATAATATAATCGGTCATTCTCATTAAGTTTCGAAGCGCACAACAAGTTGCCCATAAGTGTTAGAACCCAAAATCCCCGGTCTTAGCTCTCCTGGGAGCGATACTCCGAAGTGCGTTTATCTGACCTATGCACGTGATGCAAGTAGTCTTGTAATATATTAAGTCATTGTCAAGAAATAGTATGTAATTAACCGGTAATGCAATTAGGTGTGTATTCTTGTATGCATAATTGTTTCTGTTTAATGCACTAATGCAATCAGGTAAATATGTGAGGTAATTGTCAAAAATAATTTGGTTTTTAGGTGTGGGTATAAGTTAGAAACTAATTAAATTGATGTGCTTACTGTATGTTATGTACTTCGGCAAGAACGATTTTAGTCAATAAAAACGGGAATTTTAAATAATTAATTACTTCGTTGGAACACAATTTTAATTAATCTTTTTGGTAACGGATGTGATCAGCAGTTACGACGTGGATAACACGAAACGGCCCCCTTGGCAAATGATGGCTAGATAATGTTTAATGCTTAAAAATTTTTTGAACAAAAATTTGATGGTGTGGTATAATCGAAATTTTCAGCGTAGTAACTGCAATAAATTCATAAACATACCATTTTTCAACGACTGCTTCAGAATGATGTGAACCAATAATGGCGATTGAAAATTTGAAACACTTCTTGAACCGCAATAATAACTTATTTTTGCCAAAACAAATGGAATCGCGAGAACTAATTCTGGTGACAAATTTAAGCAAAAAGCGTAACGCAAAAGTTGGTACGAAGAGCCCACGCAATCAATGTAGGCCCGACATGTCACACGAGGCCACTGAGAGATGAAGAAGACGTGACGTGCCTTCCATAGCTTTGGCACTGATGGCATCGCTTCCTCCTGCTGCAAATTCCGACCAAATGCCGTGGGGTGACTGTGATATTCATACGGCCACGCGAAGGCTAAGGGTTTCATGGGTGACTGTGATATCCTGCGGCCACGCGAAGGCTAAGGGTTTCATGGGTGACTGAGATGTTCTGGAGGCCATTTGAAGGCTAAGGATTTTATGGTTGACTGTGATATTCTGGCGGCCACGCGAATGATGAGGGTTTCATGGGTGACTATGATATTCTGGCGGCCACGCGAAGGCTAAGGGTTTCATGGGTGACTGTGATATTCATACGGCCACAGAAGGCCAAGGGTTCCAAGGGTGACTGATATTCTGACGACCACGCGAAGACTAAGGGTTCCATGTGTGACGATGAAATTCAATCTGGTTTCATTTGGCGACTGTTATATTCACTCGGTCACATGGGGTAACTTTTATATTTACTCTGGTTACATGGGGGAGATGGATTTACACTATATCCATTTGATGAATTCAAAATAACACAAAGCAAAGGATGACTAAATCTAACTTGAATTACAAATCTGAATTTGACAGAATAGAACCGTATCACTTAGCTTGAATTTTATCAAAACCTTTTTCCTATTTACTCTTAGCAATTGAATATTCAATTAATTACATTACTGTGTTAATACTGTAGATTAAACTTGGACCTGTGAACAGTCTAACGGTGGAAGGATACTTCCGGATTCAGTTTCAGCTAACTCAGTGGTATTGCCGGTAAATTTGGCTCATGCTTAGACCACTTTCTTCATGGAAAATTGCCGAATTCTGTCATTTTTTGAAATTCATGCTGCTGGGGCGTAATGTTGAAAAATGCACGAGTTGTTAGCTTTTATTTTGCCACCGCGTTGGCAACACGAGTCATTCAGAAAATCAACGACAAAGTGAGAGGTGGTTTTCGCAGAGACTTGTTCTGAAGAACACGTTTCTAGTTTGATGACACTTTTATGATTTGTATGTATACATGCAAACTAATGCTTCGTAGCTCCCGCGTTAATCTGTTTGCTTTTTGTATGATATTTGGTAAAAAGCAGAACCGACATATTTCCGTAATTTCTTGTCTATGTTCTTGATTTACTACTAAATACTGCTTTCGCAAGCCTGTAATTAAAAATTCATTTATTCAACACCTGAAAAATCTTAATTTTATACGTCCATGCATGTCATGAAGGGGCGATGAAAGCAATCAAATCAAATTTTTATTAGCATCTTTTAATATTCAGTGTAGTTTTTTGTGTACACAATTCGTTCATTTCTTTACAACTGCCAAATTCTCCATGAGTTACACGTGTTCGAACTCTGAGACGACTTCGTGATCTATAGTTTTAATTCCAAGTTTCCTAATATCTACGTGTATAATAGGCTTGCGCACTACCACAATTTAGCAGTTTACCCCAGGCAAAATTGTGGGTTGCCGTGATATGTTGAATATTAGTGATATGTTGAACGCGAAATATCACTAATATCGCCATAACTGCGCTACGGTTAGACTGCCATCTTTGCATTGCCACTTGTGATATGGTGCGGTGAGGTCTGGTTATATGCCACTTATTGCCATACATGTTGTTGCTCATGCAGGTTGTTGCTTATGCATGTTGTTGCCCATTATACCTACTGTAGCTCATGCATGTTTTTGCTCAAACAAGTTTTTGTTCATACATGTTGTTGCTCATGCATATTGTTGCTCTACGCTCATGCAAGTTGTTGAGAATAGATGTTGCTGCTTATGCATGTTGTTGCTCATATATGTTGCGGCTCACAAATGTTGTTGTTCATGTACGTTGTTGCCCATGCATGTTGTTGTTCATGCAAGTTTTTTTGTTCATGCATGTTGTTATTCTTGCATATTTCTACACGCATTGCATGGCAATAGAATCTTTGAACAGATTTTTGCAGATACACAAATGTTTTTTACGCGGTTTAAAATTGATGCAACTCTTCCGTAGTTAAAGTTGTTCATAATGGGTAATTCTAATGCCCATGTTCACTCAATCTTAACACAAATATTCGAAACTATAACGACATCATCCATGAAGTCGCTCTACGAATTTCCAATCGTTCAATTCAATGACAAACTTCAGTGCCCATGCACGCATTTAAACGGACCAAATAATTTTATAATATGAAATAACGGATAGAAAAATAAAATAAAATTTGTGAAGCGTAAATTGTTTCGTCGCCAGCGTCGAATCAGGATAACAAGTGAAGGTAAATTTCCGAAATAAATTTCACTTTACGTAAATTTCACTTTCAATTTCAATTTTCGAAGTAAATTTCTCTGTATATAAAAGCGCCATGGAAAACCCTGGTCAAATGATCGCTCACAAAACCATCGCTGCATCAAAGTCCCGTGCCAATTCCCGCCAATAAATAATACAATCGCAGGAATTTTATCGTTAAATTGAACTGGAGAGAAAGCCTAAATGAATGCAAAGGTTTATATGAGAGAGGCAGGCCCATGAAGAAGCAAAGACTTCCTGCAATTTACGCCCAGCGACATTTTTCCCGAGCCTCGTTTGCATTCATTCAGAGCGAAATGGAGACAGGCGGCGTCTCGTTACAACCAAGCGTCTCCACCAACACTTAATTTGGCAATAATAACATCCTTCAATCACAGAACTGAATAAAACATCAAGTTTTCAACAGTTTTAAACAAAACATCGTGCTTTAAACGTAACTGTATGGAAATGAATAAAGAATCCTACGTTTGATGTAAATGAATAAAGCATTGTACGTTGGCAGGACTGAATAAAACGAATCAAACATTGTACTTTCACAAGACTGAATAAAACATCCTAACGTTCGAAACAACCGAATAAAATATTCTACGTTCAACGTAACTCCATAAGACATCCTACATTCAACGTAACTCCATAAGACATCCTACATTCAACGTAACTCCATATGACATCCTACGTTCAACGTAACTGAATAAGACATCCTACGTTCAACGGAACTCAATAAGACATCCTACATTCAACGTAACTGAATAAGACATCCTACGTTCAACATAACTAAATAAGACATCCTACATTCAACATAACTCAATAAGACATCCTACATTCAACGGAACTCAATAAGACATCCTACGTTCAACGGAACTCAATAAGACATCCTACATTCAACGGAACTCAATAAGACATCCTACGTTCAACATAACTCAATAAGACATCCTACATTCAACGTAACTAAATAAGACATCCTACGTTCAACGTAACTCAATAAGACATCCTACATTCAGCGTAACTGAATAAGACATGCTACGTTCAACGGAACTGAAGCCACAAAACACTCGAGTGACAAATCATTACAGTTGAGAGCTGCGATATCAGCTCCGCTGGTCACCGATCTAACTGGCTGCAAATTCCGAGCGACATTTTCTAGATTTAGAATTCCAATTTCATTTTACGTAAACTTGAAATTAGAATATTCTTCATCGAGAGCAAGTCTGTAAATTTGAAGTGAAATTAGTCAAGATTGAAATTATAATTCACTGTTCTTTCAGTTAAGTACTTAGAATTGATATTACATAGTAATTACCCTTGTGCGTGTAATGTTTGTAATGCTTAAATGATGCTATAGGGTTATAACTAAATTAATTTTTTTTAATCTGGTCAAGCTGTACCATACATTTTTTAAATGATTATAGCGAAATTTCAATCACATTCAATTAAATAAATAACCAATTCATTTCTTACGATGCCTGCAAAATCTGTTCTCAGTATCATAAGCAATAGGAACATTATGTGCAAATTCAAAATTATTTCCCTTATCTTTAACATTTCACGCGGTCCTCTTCTGAAAATAGCATTCAACGATCTTAATCGTGTCAAAAACTTTCATGGTCGACTGTAAAAAACGAGACTCCAGATTTCGCTAATTAAAGCAAGGATATATCGTGTTAGAAATGTTATCATTTGAGTAAAAACATTAATATCTTCAGCGCAAATTTCTGCTATTTTCTAAAATCGTTTGAGCAATAGATTTTGGCAATAATTTTCATATAATGATAATGTGTCTAGGTATCTATCATTTTTTAAATAAATGAATATAACAGAATAGTTTACATTTTACCTCAATAATTGATAAGCTCCTAAGGTGAACGTTCTCCATCACTTCGATGAAAGAACCAGCACTTGATTTAAAAAATGAGGATTGAATGATAATTTCAAAAAATTTAAAAGATTGACGATTCTATGACAGAAAAAGGTTGATCAATATTTTGTGCCAAAATATCGCCGTTTAAATTTTATTCTCAAAACTCTACTAAAAATTCAGCAAGCCATGCTAACGATGTTATCGCGGTAATAATTAACTTAATTCTCGTCTATATGTGTCCACAAATACTCATAATGGAAAATTCAGCTCAATTCGACTCAAAATTTCATATTCATGGTCCCTCAATATCATAGCTAGGCTTTAAGTGCAGACCTTCAATTTTAAACTCATAACCGTAACTTCTCTCGAAATTAACTTCAAAAATTCTCGCCTGAAAAAAAAAACGAACAAAAATCGTTTTTTTTCTTCCCGGTCGGAACGTCAGGGGAAATATTCCTGTACTTGTTTGGCTCTCATTAATGACTAATCACGATAAGTAAAAAAATTTATAATTTATTCATGGCCCACGACATGGCCCAGAGTCACGGGACTCTGTCACGGACTTCGTTATGAACTTGCCACCTACTTGCGGCCTATCACAATTATGATAAATATAAATAATGTGAATTTAAAAGCAAAGAAACCGACAAGCAAATTCATCATATCGATATCGATTCACCATATCGATATTCACCATATCACCATATCGATATTCACCATATCACCATATCGATATTCACCATATCACCATATCATATCAATATTCACCATATCAACATAGCGATATTCACCATATCACCATATCATATCAATATTCACCATATCAACATAGCGATATTGATTTCTTTGCTTTTAAATTCCTCGTGAATTTGCGATATAAGCAGACTGATAATATAAGTACTTGAATGAATGTGAAGATGAAATATGATATCCATGGTGTTTAGTAAAGCATAAGTGAAGTAAAATTGGGGTTTATATGCTATGGTTGAATAATTATTTTATTCACACTAATTTAATCATGACATATAAAATTATTATTTTAATCGTTAGGATATAACTGAAAGATACTTAATTGAGCAAATATAATTAAAAGTATGTTTTAAAAATAAACTTGAGCGAAATAATTAAAAGAAAATAATGGTGGCAATGTTGAGGCGAAACATAAGTGATGATTTTTATATCATTTATTTTGCTGGCATAGAGTGCTTGCAAAAAAATATAAAGCAAGCACTACCTCCAAAAAATTACAAACACTTAAAAAAAATCATTATGTCAAATAGTAGTTTTAAGTTGTGCGAATAAAGTTGAAATTAGAAATTTCAAAGTAAATAAATAAATTTTCGAAGTCTNTTGTGAACACGATCAAACGATAGGGTACTTAATTATATTATACCCTAGAAGCAGAGCTGGGCAGCGCTACTTTGAAATGTAGCGGCCGCTCCCGCTACCGCTACATGCTCTAAATGTTGCCGGCGCTACCGCTACCGCTACAATTGCTTAAATGTAGCGCTGCTACCGCTACATGTAGCGCGCTCCTGCCCATCTCTCAGGCTGTCTCTTATACACATCTAGATGTGTATAAGAGAACGGCTTAAACCTCAGTAATTTTGTCATAAATATCATTAATCTAATATCATAATCTCAATAATTTCATGTCTTAAGTCTTATTAATTTCATGTAATAATCTCATTAATTTCAGGCCGTAAATCTCATTAATCTCATGTCATAATCTCATTAATATCATGTCGTAAATTTCATTAATTTCATGTCATAATCTCATTAATTTCATGACATAATCTCATTAATTTCATGCGTAAATCTCATTAATCCCATGTCAAAATCTCATTAGTTCCGCAAACAATCGTCTCCTTAGCCTTGATGAGTCTCATAATTTTTTTTTTGTCATAAATCATATTAGCCTTATAACTCATATGTCATTAATCTAACTGCACTCGTTAGTCTAATTTCGTTTAATAAGCAATCAAATAGGGTAAATCTTTGATAAGACTTATATCCTGCTTATATATGTTTAGTCTTGAAATGCCTCGTATCCTATTGAACAACTGAAATCTAGAAGCGATTTTAAATCTACCGTGCGTTGAAAATATTTGATCAAAAGGCCTGTCTAGTCAAGAAAAATACAAGAATAGGCCACTTGCCTATACAAGCCTATTCTTCAATGCCGAAGATACTATACTATACTAAACATACTGGTAGTTGTAGAACCTATCTGAAACTATTTGCGAATATAACCGATCGCTTACCAACACTAGAAATGTTTTGTATTAAAACTCAAATTTTCTGCTTATTCTCAAAAAAGGTTTAAATGTAAATCATTTATAGCNGACATTAGACTCGGAAATATAGTATATTAAAATTGAACCTGTAGAAATAGTTTTTTTTATATTAGTGAACTTCGGTTTAGACACAATGGTAAAAAAATTATCGTGAATTTAGCTAGGTAAGTTATAGTTTGTATTCAAACATGACCCTAAAATACGTATAGGATCAGGATTACAGTCCTTAGAAGTTAACACTCAGAAGAATCATTGGCTCATATCGCCCATATTACGACACACTCTCCTACCCACAACACGTGCAGAAGGCAAATGAAGGCACTGATGCGTCATTTTACCGGGCTTAAGTGGATCAGGATGACGCACACAAAAGCAAAATCTGCATCGCAATATGGACAAGCCTCACTCATTTCTCTGAATGAACCCATGTTACTGGCTTATATCCAATAAGCTGCAAACTTCAGAAGATGAGCAGAGCTGGGCAGCGCTACTTTGAAATGTAGCGGCCGCTCCCGCTACCGCTACATGCTCTAAATGTTGCCGGCGCTACCGCTACCGCTACAATTGCTTAAATGTAGCGCTGCTACCGCTACATGTAGCGCGCTCCTGCCCATCTCTGAGGATGAGGTTGTAAAGCTGCTCGCAAACGTCCATGATGAACCCATAAATGGTATAATAATAAGTATTATTAGTTATTAGTTTTATTATTTATTATTTGGTATTAGTTCAACCATACACCAAAAATAGCTCAGTCAAACCACCAACGAATGGGTCTGACTCATTATACGAATATCTCTTACGTACGAAACATGGACGGCCTCCTCGAATATCAGGAGGCATGAGAACGTGTGGAAATGACGATATTTATGAAAATGATTATATGTGCAAAATGAGCTGTATATCTAAAAACATAAATTTAATCAAATACATATTTATTTTTTTCATGATATGTTTAAATAACATATTATATACTTTTTAAACCAGTATATTTCCTGTAAATCTATGAACGAAGGAATAAATAAATTAATGTTTTTAATTTGCGATTACATTTTAAGCGATTACATGGTAGATGAATGGCGACAGGCCTATCCAGGCCTATTCTTCAATGCCGAAGATACTATACTATGAATGAAATGTTAAGTGATCAGATGTGTCACGGATTGACATGTAACTCTACCAATATGGCTATATCTATACTTTTTATATACCATTTAAATTCAACTCGCTAAGTACTTCACTTTGTTGGGAACAATGAACAGCAAGCCTACGATCTGAGAATCGTGATTGCATCAAGAGATTGGTGATCGAAAAAAACGAAAAAAACATAAACCCGTATTTACAGTACAAGTTCTTGAATACAGGTCATCATTTATTGTTTGTCAGATCGGATACACCAACAAGTAGTTTAACCGTATAACTTCAAGATGAGCAAGCATAAGAATATTTCCTGTAAGTCAAAATGTAAGTATATCATTACTTGAAATCTCTGCACACACAATCTTCATTACATAACCGACGAACGGCAATTTTTTCAGACTCACTACCGATGATTAACCTTATTGACAGGAAAGTGATATAAAAAAATTACCGCTGGTCCCGACGAACACTGAAGCTAAAGTGTGTGTTTGAAATTTCATTTAAAACAATAAACAGATATTTTAAACGACCTATTGAATCAAAGCTCGCGGTCAACGGCTGGCGATCTAGGCCGCCATGAAGATATATGAGCAATTAAAATGCAAATATGTATCAACAACATCCTATAAATGATCTTAGTATGAGTATACCATAAAGTTGAATTTTAATTTGTTCACAACTTGAAGATGTATTTCAGATACAAGGAAAATATCTCAGGGTCATATTTAGTGACGGAGTTCCTTTAATTCAATGATATAGAGAATACTGTAATAGAATATAATAGAAATGTCGGCACTGAAGAAATAGGCCCATGGCCTGTTGCCGACTCTTGAATTTTTCGTGACTTAATTCACACGGGATCCGGCCTTTGGAACCCGATCTTTCCATAACTATCCAGAATATAACTATCCATAACTATACAGAAATATATTTTAATAAGACTTAACTATATTCTGTTTAAAATATTACTGTGTCTCTGTGCTCATATTATAAAGCAGCGAGATTTTCACAGCTAAGTTCACAAAAATCTGTTCGCGTTTCAAGTTGATTAATCAAGCGATATCTTTCTACAGAAAAATGTACAATTACTATATAATTGGATTACCGTAGAATGTAGTCCGCTTTAAAGTGCTATGTGGTTTAAAACAAAATTACGATCGTAATTTTTCGTTCATCAAGAAGTTTTAACTTTAATCCACGCTGTTTTTAATGTTGCACCATACAAGTTCTACTCGAATCTCCAAGTCACAATCGATGCAGTTATGACGCACTTGCTTTGTACTCGCTCAGTTCAGCGGCTGCGGCTGTCATGGCGTTTCGTTGCATCAGCTGAGTTCTCATCTAGTTAGGCTCTAAATACACGGTAGAGCCAGACGCCAGTGGTCTGTGGTTTTGCTATAGCTCACTGTTTTAGTAGTATTCTGTCAATCAAGATATAATTCACAATTAGTAACCTGTAACTATTCATAGAATAATAAGTGTTTACTTCAGTGATGGAACTGCAAACGGATGTGCTGTAGTTCTATTCTAATGTTTTTCTGACTCACTTATCACTAGAGACAAAGAGACTTAGGTTCCCTATTTTAGTGTAGTATAAGCTTTAGAAGTTCGGTTATTACATACTGTATTTTATGATTGTACTGTGTATTCATACTAGTTCTAATCCTTGAGTTAGTAGTTTTAAAATAACATGTAGCTTACAGTAGCTAAGGCCCCACCCCCAGGCCCCTAAGACAATAAGATACCTACTCTTTCACTCCAGTGAGTCCAGTCTTTGGTCCAAAGTTTGGACTTTGGACTCTAAACTTCCCATTCCCAAGCACAGGCCACAGGCCCATTAACTAGTCTGGAAAAGTCCTATTTTTGTCTGAAATATCGCGGCTCTAATATCATATAATTTCAGTAGGTATGAAATCTCGCGGCTCGAATGTCATAAATTTTTGTTTGATTAAAAAATCGCGGTTTGCACTTCGCAAACATGTCATTTCATAAAATTTTCAACTTCCGCAATCCGCATTGCTTTACCGTTTCCGCCAAAAATATCTTGCAGATTATAGGGCCCATAGTCACATATCTCATGATTCTCATCTGAGTCATCTCATACTCATAGTGATAAAAGAAACATCACAGTCAATGGGTCAAACAATAGATTTTTCAGAGAACAGTTCATTTTTTGTTAAGTACAATTTCATTCAACATCACATGATTGATGATTCAAGATCTTTGTAAGATACTTTGTTAAGTATGTTTGTTGGTATTCTAATCCAAAGTGAAAATCCTAAGTGGTCTAAATTAAAATCTAAATCCTTCTATTAAATGATTAAATTGACAATAATGCCATCATCAGCTAGAATATGGCTTATTTCACCCATTCCTAGGCTTTTTCCTATTGTGTACTTAGGCCTATAATAATAATTAGAAAAGAGGTAATTCATTGGCGTATAAGTACGTACATGGACTGTACAGGGTGTTAAAGCCCAAGTTCCAGACTTCCAGTTATCAAGCAACAGGGATACTAGAGGCCAGTCTCTTAAGCTCTCAAAAGGCAGATGACGACTCAGCGTAAGGAGCAACTTATTTTCACAGCGAGTAATTAACTCATGGAATGATGCTGATGGAATAGTCTGCCAGATTATCTGTAAACAGCTTCAAGAGCAGGTTCAACAGTTTCTGGAGGGACAACCCAGCCCTGTACAGCCCTTCATGCTACGAGTGATGAGGCTCCGATCATCTTGGAACAGACACTGCAACGTTCGCGGTGCTGATAAACATTGTTGTCGACCCATGAACAGGACCGTCAAGGACCTTAAATTGCATTGTCAAAGTCAATTTGTCTAGCGCCCGACCAAATGAGAGTCTTATCATTCTTATGGTTCCAAAAATGGCAGCGTAGCTCACTTGGCTGTAATTGCAGCTTGAAAGATATTAAACGTCAGAATTATCTCGGCATAAAATATATCTTCAGAAGACTGGGGCACTGGGCCTGCCAAGCAGCCAAAGTGTATCAATTGACAATTGTGTAGGCAGTTCTATTTGCAATTGCTTTAGTGATTATTCATGTAATGACTAACATCAATGCACAATTTATTGGAACCTAATACACACTAAAGGCAACAAGTTTATAGTCATATACCAGTAATTATTATATGACTATAATTTGTCATTCATAGTACATTTATACTAAACCTTGAATAACAATACCTCAATATAAATTAAAGACTGCCACTCAATATATTTAAATATATGAAATAATCAAAAAAATCAAATAAATCAAAAAAATTAAAAAAAATCATGATTTTTTATAAAAAATCAAGTGATTTAATCACGTGATTTAATCATTTTGATTTGATCATTGCCAACCCTGTGGCCAATTAACCCAGTTTTTCCTTTTTCTATGGCATTCTTCTAGTTTATTCTGTAAAAATGACAAAAACTGCCTATGTTTCCCCACAATTTTGAAAATCACTCTCCAATCAATCATTATTATCCGCAATTTTAGGAAACTACTTTAGCAAATATTGAAGCCTTTGAAGGAAATAAATGCTAAGGCTAGATTGGAAAAGTTTCAATTTTCATTGCTCTAAATTCTTGATGCTCAATTTTTGGTGAACTTGAATTTCCATTATCTTTAGATATGATGTTGGCTGGGATGTGGATATAAAGTGAATAAATAAAAATGCATGTTTTTTTCCAGAAATATTTTTCAGATTCTTAAACATTTCTAATTAATGGTCTGTAAGCAAGATTGCCATGATGGAAGAAATGGATGACCTAGATGTAGAAAGCGTCTCCTCTGATTACAGCATCTTACCCGAAGCTCATGAGGTGAGTGTAACATTCAACTTTTCCCACTCATTCCATCTAAACTTGTTCTGTGGTATGAACTATGAATGAATGTGTTTAATTGCTGCAGTAATGGTCACTAGCAACCCCAGCAATATAAATAACAATGTGAATAAAATATTTATGTCTCTTGCAGATGGATGGAGTTGCCCAGCCATACTTGGCTACAAGACCTGATGCAAACAGCAGTATCAGCAGCCATACCCAGGTGAGTTGTAAATTTATAACTCATTCATTCAGTTTAAACATCTTCTTGTCATTTGTACACTAGTTTCCATACTGGTTACTGCTTACTGGCAATGTTCAATGATTGCTTCAACTGGATTGAGATGCTTGATAATTGTGCTTGTTATTGATGAAATAATTAAGAACACTTAGTTTTAAGTTTAATATAGCTGCACAAATTTTACAGTGTGATGATTCCTGAGAGGCTGAGAATGATTTCACTTGTGAAATTATTGATTTGGCTTGAATTGTTGTCACGTGCTGTAAGATTTTATTCCAAGTTGGCAAACCTCAAGCAGTGTAAATGTTCTTTCTTCATGAATATCTAAGACAAATTTTGCCAGTTTTTAATTACTATATATTGTGCAGGTTGAGTTTGTAAACATGTGTAGCAGTTATCCCAGCTCGCAAGATCTGGTTCTGTGTTACACATTCACAGCAGAGCATGTGCCTTCTGTCACTGATAGACTTGCTCTCTACAAAGTGGGCTTTACCACTCCACAAGTAAGTTTTATGTCTGATATATACCTGGAACATATTCAAATTAAGATGACAGTAAACGTCCATTATTAACACCAATAATTATTTGTAACATCAATATTTAATACATTTGAGCATGCAAAAACTAGTACTACGTATGTTGTACAATTTTATTTTTCACTGCACAATCAGTTAACCACTTCCCAACTTCTTGATTTCCCTCTAGTGCCAATTCCTATGAAAAATCAGTTCTAGAGAAACAAAGAAAAAATTAAGCAATAATTGTTTAAAAATTTATTTTACTAATTGTAAAATAGGCTACTAATATTCATATAGATTTGATCATTTTCCTAAATAGTGGACAAATATAATTTTCCAATAGCAGTATTACTGTAACCTTGAAATCATTGTACTTTTTAAATTAGTTTTTTAAATTTTTAACTGGCAAATTTTATTACACCACATGTACATTCCTAACGTAGCTAACTCCTCTGAATTTTATGCTATCATTAGTTTTGTGCTCTAGTTTATTTTTTGTCTTTGGTGCAAATAGGATGCTTAAGCAGGATGAAATCCATCTTAGACAAGTTATTCCGAGGGAACTCTGAAGAATTCAGTTCTTGTTATGCAATATAAATATACCAGGCATGCTAATTGAAAGTATAACCGCTTTTTTGAAAGCGAGTTTAAATTAGAGAAATATTAACGTAAAGCCCTGACCTCAGGACTACCTGGTATACGAGTGGGCACCCATGCAGCCTCAAGCAGCTCCTTCATCTGATGCTGCCGATGGCAGAATCTTCTGTGTTACCTTCTCAAGTGAGTTCACTTTTTAGCGCATTTTCTCATTTATGAAAAAAGGCACTATTGTGCTCGCCATGTCCGCCCGTCCGGCTGTCCGTCTGTCTGTCTGTCTGTCCGTCTGTGATTTCACTTTTTCGTTGACGAGAAAATGCGTGCTGTCACTCACTGCAGTGAGTACGGAGTTATATTATTTTCAAAATGTCAGCAAACAGTGGTAAATATAATTATTAAAACTTGTTTTGTCGTTAAATTTCCTGCAGTCAAGAATCATTTACCTGGAAGACATCTTGTGTTTTTTTATGAAATGAGAAGTCAAAATTTTCCCTATTCATTTAACCAATTCTCCAATTCCAAACCAATTCTCCAAAACCCATTCTTCTAACCAAGTGATTCCACGCAACGCCCTCCAAAGCAAGTCTAGAAGTTATTTTGATATAGGTACGTACTATACGTTAGAATTTGATGCAATCCAAAAAGTTCTAGTCAAATAATACCTGAATATTGTTGATTTCTTACTGCAATAGTAGTGCCTCTTATTTAATGTAATGTAACCTACTTGAAAACATTAAGCCTATTTAATACCTAGTCCTTATGGCCTTCTGAACGTATGTGTGCAACCTGCTCTGTGTCAAACTTAGGCCACAAAAATCAACCATAGTTACATAAGTAGGTTTGATTCACTTGGCATCTAAATTCCTGCAGAGTCAGGCCTGCCTGGAGACGCCAACGAGTTCTACCAAGTGTGCTACCTGAGCGAGGACCGTCTCATCAGGGGCGTGTCAGCACCGTTCCAGCTCGTCCAGGACGGCAGCGCTCAGTCCAGCCTGTCCAGTGGAGCCGTCTCCAGCATCGAGCAACCAGACGGCACTGTACTGGTCACCACTGACGTGTCGTGTCTGCACACCAACATCAACATGGTCTGTGTGTTATTAAATAGAGTCTTTCTTTATTGGAAACTCGTATGCAAGGTCAGAATGTTATTAACACATTGACTACATGCGTACCACGAAATGTATTTCTCCAGGAGATAGTGGTACATAATTCTGGTTGCCTAAAATCGGCCAAATCCGAGAACAAAAAAGGCCGATAATTCAATGTATATTAGTTTATTTGTAGGTTCCGCTATAGGTGCAAATTTCATTTATTTTCTTTTTGCAGTATTTAAAATTTAATTAGGAAGTACCCCTATCATAAATTTTAGCCGGCCAACGCAATTGAGAAAAACTGAATTACGGAATTTGTCCGGAAAAAATGACCGTCTGGCAACCCTGCTTAAAAAAAAGTACAAAAAATGAAATAATAGTACAAGATGAAGAAATCGTAGTCAACGTGTTAACCCCACAGTGGTTGCGTGCTAAAACTGAACAGATTTGTTGCTTTTTCGATCTGTTTAGTTTCGGTCAAATTTTGTAGGCGTCGATTTCATATTTGACTCGCACGACCACTGTAGGATTAAAAGGTTAAAATAGATTTTTAATTTATAGGAAACTCATAGTGATGTTCAGGTTACTATCAAATAGATAATTTTTTATTGGGAACTCGTAGTTAAGGCCAGAGTGCAGCTAATACAATTTTTTGTATAGTACCGTAAACTCGGAGTTAAATTTTGAAATGGTAAAGAAAATAGATTTCATAGATAGAAAACATAACATATCAAGGGCTGTTATGCAAGACCATCTATGCCATCAAAGTTCTTGAATGGTCCCATTGTATGAGGATGTAGATGATTAATATTTTTAGTCCTCGATTTGGTCCCATCGTTCTGTTGAATTCAGTTATAGTTTACTAATTTGCCACAGAGTAATGGTATTACCAATGGAAATGAGAAGCATTAACGTGTTTGTGTATGCTATTTTTGGTAGGTAACTTAATTTGCATTAGTGTGTTCGTGTTAAAAAGCGTGTACTTTTGGTAATTTAATTTGCTGAAATTTGTTCACAGTTGCAAGCGTGCGTGCAGCGTGTGCAAGCTGAGAAAGTTGCTGTTGAAGAACAACTGGCAGCCGTTCAGCTGCAGCTGCAGGGCAAGACTGAGCAGCTGCGCGACCTGCAGCTCAAGATACAGGTGCGTGGACGTGGGTGCGTGTACGTGGGTGTGTGGACGTGGGGGACGTGGGTGCGTGGACGTGGGTGTGTGGACGTGGGTGCGTGGACGTGTGTGAGTGTGGACGTGTGTGCGTGTGGACGTGTGTGCGTGTGGACGTGGGTGCGTGCGCGTGTGGACGTGGGTGCATGTGCGTGTGGACGTGGGTGCGTGCGCGTGTGGACGTGGGTGCGTGCGCGTGTGGGCGTGGGTTCGTGCGCGTGTGGACGTGGGTGCGTGAGAGTGTGGACGTGGGTGCGTCTCATCCAGGCTTAAGCACGTAAAAGAATATCAGAACTCAAATGAAAATTATGCAGAGTTCAATCATTGTGCAACAGTCCTCTCGCGCGTGGTCGATGACTAATTACCGTACGCGTGCACACAAACGTGAATTTAGTTCAGGAATGGTTTCATTTTTTATGTGACTACATGATCTAGGATCTAGAGTCTAATGCCGAAAAGCTTCCTGGTCAATGTTACCTCTGGCGCTTGGGATAACTCTGACTGCTGTAACAACATGATCAGTAAACGCACTCAAAGTGGTCTTGAATTCAGCATCCAAAATGAGCACCAATTTAAGATAATAACCGACCAACTGGAGAAGATCTTGCTCCTATTTCTGTTAAATGAGGACACAGACTTTGGTGTCCTGTATTTGCTGAAGTTAATATCAAAAACATAGTATGGGCGGATTCTGTGTGATGCCATTCCAATAAGCTGGCTACCACAGCAGAGGCGTTATTCTTTGCTTATTGCTCATTTATGCTTTGGCACAGCAAGAATTTTTTCATTCCATGCCAGAAAAAAGAATGGACATTTGATCAATGTGTTCTTAGCTGGTCAAGCCCTCCAACAGCTGCCATTACAGTGAATCACCAAAAGCACATTCACTTCAAATTTGTGCTTGATGGTCATAGCTAGTGGTTTTCTACCTAATGGAAATAATTTAGATATTAGGCAAATTCTACTTTAGGCTTGCAGAATTTGTTCTTTTTCAGAGAAGGGGTTTTATTAGAAATTTTCTGCTTTCCGATCTACCAAAAAATTTGGTTCGACTAATTATAAAAAAATTATAAAGCCATTCTCTTTTCTTCAAGTGAACTTCTGGTTTATTGACCAGTTTATATTTAAGCTTAAATCCTGGTAAATTTATATTCAAGTTTATTGACTGTTTCTACTTCTGATGAGATGAGTGGTGTCTGGTTAGATTTTAAGTCTGCTCTATACTGGAAAATCTAGCGAGCGTCGTTACATTAAAAACCATCGACTCTGCAGGATCTGTCAGTTGCGGCTGACAAGCAGCAGCAGGCGTCAGCTGCTGCTCTGCTGGAGGCAGAAAGTCGCCTGTCTAGCCTACAGCAGGAGCGTAATGCTCTGCAGGAATCACTGCAGGCTGCGCAGGATGAGGTCGACCGACTGCAGGAAGAGATAAAGTTGCAAGTTCGCCACAACGATGATGTGCTGAAAACGCTCAGCCAGGTCAGTTCTATGCACGTGTAGTTTTCAGGTTGTAATTATGATTACAGTGATTACGCTATGATTGCAGTGAAAAGTTCTCTAGCGTTGAAAAATATTTCAATGAACGAAAAGTTCAATGTCGATAACTGCGAGCAAGGAGTTGTTTCTTCTTTTAGTCTATCTATTATGTGTTTGAAGTTGCAGTTACTGTGCTGTTTTCGTTGATGCCGTATGCTTTTTCGATATTAAAGGTGCATTTTTTTGCAATTTTCACTCGTTATGAGCCGCTACAGCCTAGCTCCGGAATTTCCTGTTACAATTTCATGAACCTTTATGTTGATTTAATTGCGCACCTAACACTTGAACACAAATTTGAATGTAGTACATCGCATATTGAATTATTATGTCTTGTTATAACGTAGCATGTCGTCTGGCGTGTGTTGGAAATGAAAAAAAATCACCTTATATCACCATTAATTCTCTCTAGTGGATTTCATTGACTGGTCTTCATCATGCATCAAATTTTGACATGAAAATTTTCCATGTCTTGAGTTACAGTTCAAGAAATCGTAACATTTATTTTTCTTAAGGTCGTATGTGGCTTATATTAACTTGTGTTACGTCTGGCAGCGCGAGGAAAACTTGGCGGAGAAAACTGCTCAGTTACACGAGAAGCAGGAGCAGCTCGCTACCGCCATGAATCAGCTGCAAGCTCTCGAGGCCAAACAGGAGGTAAGGGCAATCTCAGTTTCCCTTGTCATTTACCGTAGGTATCTTTTATAGTTTTTAGTGCATTTTCTCATTTATTGAAATATGCACTATTGTGCTCGTCATATCCGTCTGTCTGTCCGTCTGTCTGTCTGTCCGTCTGTCTGTCTGTCCGTCCGTGACTTCATGTTTTCGTTTACGAGAAAATGCGCTCTCTGTCACTCACTGCAGTGAGTACTGAGTTATATTTTTTTCTATTATATTAGGTTAAAAGTTTTGTTTGCATCAATGCAGTACTTCCTTAAATTTAGATCGCGCCCTACTGATAGGTAATTGAAATGTGAGTGGTACATGAAATTGCAGTTTTCTATAATTTTCAAAAGTGGGTTTCAAAATTTTGTTGGAAGAAGCCTCTCCTCGTGCTTGAGGCGCAATCTAAAAAATTTCATTGCAAAAATCTAAAAAAAACGCGCTCCTTTGTAGATACGCAGTATTCACACCTACCGCTCCATATCATCTATTTTCCAAATGCAAAGCGTCCTACAATCTGAACTGCTCGCACATTTTTTCTGTCACTACGTTAATCCCTCAGCTTCTAAGTAGAATATTACATCTTATACCTCTTATCGACGAATTATATACCTCTTCTCGACGAATCTTGCTACGCGTTTGAATAACGAAACTACCGCTTCATATTATATATCTAACGGCTGCAAATCTTGCTACCGCTTGAGCTGCACGCCTGCATTTCCTTATCTTATGCTGACCCAAAACTGTTTCAATGCTGACCCATATATTTTATTCTGTTACAATGCTTCCCTTCTGATGAGTTTAGGAATTCCAAGTCCATAATCTTACAGTCTGATGCAAGATGCAGTTGCAGATCACTTGCTGA
The DNA here is from genome assembly GCF_000764305.2 of Hyalella azteca. Classification (NCBI taxonomy): domain Eukaryota; kingdom Metazoa; phylum Arthropoda; class Malacostraca; order Amphipoda; family Hyalellidae; genus Hyalella; species Hyalella azteca. The sequence goes on from NW_025940725.1 coordinate 41,260, forward strand.
GGGTAGTTTCCTATAACTGGACGATCCGAGATCTTCCTCAAAAACTTGTCCAATCGTCTCTTGAATGTCTCAAGGGTGAACTCCCCTTTCTGAGCACCTTTGGGAAGGCAGTAAACTGTCTTGGTCCTACCACGGACAGTGATCCTTCACGAAAAGTCTGTACTCAGGCCGCGGCTCGGTTATTAACACGTTGACTACGATTGCTCCATCTTGTACTATTATTTCATTTTTTGTACTTTTTTTTAAGCAGCGTTGCCAGACGGTCATTTTTTCCGGACAAATTCCGTGATTTAGTTTTTCTCAATTGCGTTGGCCGGCTAAAATTTATGATAAAACAATGTTTCTTAATTATGGTAACAAATTAATCTGACAAACTTTAGAAAAGCAAAACTGGTTGGAATAAATAGAAATTATGTTCATGGTGCACGTTTCATAAAACTTGATGCACCTTCAGGAAAAATCATTGGTATGTATTCATCATTGTCTTGTTTGAGAAATTTTTCCGATCTAAATGTTTCTATTTTTCAGTCATCAACGAAACTTTCACACAAGAAGATGATTTGTGTAGTACTATTTTTAGTTGTGTTTTAATTTTTACTCAAATCTTACGGTATGAAGATTCTGTAAAAGATTCAAGTCGTTCCGTATTATCATGTCCAAGAAATGAAAACTAAGCTGATATAAATACAATGTTGGATAATAAATTATGTTAGTTGCGTTCCTAAAATATTAGCAGGCCTTGCTTGTATTTTTATTTTATTTATCAATTTATTTGTTCATGTGAATTTTTTTTTACTTCATGGATTTGATGGCAATGAAGGTCCCTGTATTTTTCATGTTATATCTTGAATCGATATTATTTGTTTTATGAATCTAATACTATTAATATATTTTAATTACGACTTATATAATTTTATACTGTGACTGGGGCAGGCAAACGAGGAGCTGCGGCAGCAGATGGAGGAGCAGCAGGAGCAGAAGTTGCTGCTCGAGAAGACCCGCGATGAACTGCAGCAAACCAAGCAAGAACTGGTGAGCTTGCACAGGAGCTAGCGAGTCATCTTCTATTTAATGTTATTCACGTTTAACACTTGTAATTAGACAAAATAAATTACTAGCGTCTTTTTCCTCTACAAATTAATATTAAAAAAAAGCAAGAAAATATTATTTGCAAATGAATTTTAGGGAATTCCTCTAAGTAATCTAACTTCGCCTAAATTACATTCCGGGCTGCGCTTTCACCCTCCACTATCTTGCAATCGTTAGCTTCTGGCGCAAAACGTCTTAAAATGATAACAAAGGCAATTTAATATCAGCAATATGATCATTCGTTGATCTTTTTTTTTCCACTGAATTTTTCACAGAATTAGTATATTAATATTATAATTCTCAAAGCAAGATATTTTATTTCAGGAAGAAGAGCAGTCGAAATTGGTCTCTGTTCAGACGTCACTGGACGCTTGTCGTGAAGAGCTGCGCGTGGCCACAGAGCGCCAGAAGGTCCTGAACGCCGACAACAAAGTCCTGCAGGACAGCGTGCGCTCCCACCTGCGCTACTCGGCGCAACTAAAGCTCAAGCTGGTCAGTTGGTTTACTCGATAAGTAAGATCAAGCTGGTCAGTTGGTGTGATCAATAAGTAAGATCAAGCTGGTTAGTTGGTGTACTCGATAGGTAAGATCAAGCTGGTTAGTTGGTGTGATCAATAAATAAGATCAAGCTGGTCAGTTGGTGTGATCAGTAAATAAGATCAAGCTGGTCAGTTGGTGTACTCGATAAGTAAGATCAAGCTGGTCAGTTGGTGTGATCAATAAATAAGATCAAGCTGGTCAGTTGGTGTGCTCAATAGGTTCAAGCTGGTCAGTTGGTGTGATCAATAAATATGATCAAGCTGGTTAGTTGATAGACTCGACAAATAATTTCAAACTGGTCAGTTGTTAGACTTAATAAGTAAGCTAAAGTGGGGCCGTGGTGAACTATATAAATAAACTCATGCTGGTCAGTTGGTATACTCAATAGGTTCGAGCTTGTCAGTTGATTGACTCAACGAGTTAGGGAAGTCATGGTCACGCAAAACGTTGTAGCTTATTCTCAGGAAGTCATTGAATTCAAGTGACAAAATTCTATTTGAATTGAAACTTCAAAGATTAATTACTCAATTACAGTTTTATTGAAACTTTTAAAATGTTAGATTACGGAGAATGTGTATCTTGGTCTTATAGTTAGTTCTCAAGCTCAAACTGATTACTCAACGCAGGAGAAGTCAGTAAATGATGGTTATTAAAATATTAATTTTTTTGTGAGTCGTTGAAAATTACAACATTGAAAATGTATGTTGATTTTTGTGAGTAACTAAGAATAAGTAAAATGCAATTTCACTGGAATTTTGCGGCGGCTAAAATTAGTTGAAAATTTGTTAAAAAAAGTATCTGATGCTTAGAAATTTTCTGTAGAAAATTTTAAATCATGAGTAGTTCGAGGCTATCTAATTTTGATTGAATATTTTCTTGGAGTCATGTTAGAACATGCACGAATTGCCCATTGTTGATAATCATAATAATCGGGTTTACTGACAGCGTAAAATATTAGGTAAAAATTAATGTATATTATATAGGAGTAATCAAAATTGTGTTTGTCTTGCTAAAACAATGAAAATAAAATGTTTATGATACTTGCTTATACTGCCATGAAACAGTATCGACTACTATTGGGAGAAATCAGAACCGTCACGGTCGTCAAGCTAACACTTAATCATCACACTGTTGCAATGCACTTGAGCATGGCATTGTTGCAGTGCACTAAAGCATAGCATTGTTACAATGCACTTGACCATTGTATTTTGCAATGCACTTGAGCATGGCATTGTTTCAATGCACTAAAGCATTGCATTGTTGCAATGCACTTGACCATTGTATTTTGCAATGCACTTACATTGCATCGTTGCAGTGCACTAAAGCATTGTATTGTTGCAATACACGTGAGCATTGCATTGTGGCAATGCACTCAAGTATGGTATTGTTGCAATACACTAAAGCATTGCATCGTTGCAATGCACTTGAGCATTGCATCGTTGCAATGCAAGCAGAATTGTTGCAGCACTCTCATGACCTGTTGTGTTGCAGCGTGAGGCGGAGGGCGCGTGTGCTGGAGCAGAGCGTGTCGCCCGCCAGCTAAGTGAGCAATTTTTTATACTGTATCTATCATGTAGAGTATAAAATAAGAGAATGTAAATTATTGACTGCATTCGGATGTTGAAAGTTATTTGCCTTTTTTTTAGAGATATTGAAAACTGGAGAGAAAGTTTGAGTAGAGACTTGAAGCAGGAAAAAACGTTGTTGACAATCCCTATTCAGCGCGTTATATATGTGCATTTTTTAGTGTTATCTTGCTTCATGTGTTCAGTGTCAAGTTATATCATTATTAATTTATTTTGTAATATATTATATGATTTGTACTATTTTTGTTCTTGAATTTTTTTCTATTTTTTTAAAACCAGGATCAAAACATGGCAGAGTCCATGGAAGCGCTGTTGAATCTCCACGACTCAGACAGCGTTGATGATGAAGAGGACAACGAGGCGCGTGTTGACGTTGTTGAAGTGCCCCCAACAATTACCGTTGCGACACAGGGCAGTGCTTGCGATGCCGCGTCTGTTGCTGCTTCTGACCTGCCTGTGAATCAGGAGAAAATCGCGGAAAACATCACTGGTTCAGCCGAAGAAAAAGGGAACACAGAAGGTCAAGAAGTGGAGGTCGAAAGGTGTGATCCAAGCGGAGCTTCGTCCGAATCACGTGTTGAAACTCGGCATGTCAGCTCTGTTTCTGAGGTATCTATTCAAGATGCTGGCCCATCGTGTGGAAACGAAAGTGAAGGAAAAATTGAATCCTCAATAGAACAGGCAAAGAACGTGAATGCCCAACCAAAGGTATGTATTGCAAGTATTATTTACCTACTACTTATTATTACGTATACTAAAAAAAACATGAATATAACGATTGATCTGATCGATGTCTATAAAGCCTGGAAAAAACACAGACTGGTCTGGCTCATACTAGGTCTACTTGATTGACTTGATCTTAAATTGAGTGTATAAAGATTAAGTGCTGGTATTAAATTCTATTGTCAAACCTCACTCAGAGGAAATTTCCATCTAGCATCTCCTGAAAAATAATGTTCTACTGAAATCTGTCCTCCAAGTGTCATTTATGTTTTACTTCAAAATTGAGCGAAATGCTTGTTCTTTTCTAGGAAATGTCAAAACCTGAGGAAGCTGCTAACGGGTCGCTCGCAAACTCCAAAGATGTTAGCGGAAACGCGTCTGAAGACAACAACTCGATGCCGAAGAAAATGCCCGATGCTACTCAAAAAAAGCGCAGTAGTGACTCGCAAGGTCCTAGTCAGGACACCGCTCACAATCACGGACCTTTTGGCTTCAATTTCCAACATCAGTGGCACCCGTTCATGGCTGCAGGTCCTCAGCCTCCCCTATTCAATCCCCCACCTCCTCATCCTCACCCTCCTCCGTTCTATGGCCCTGTGTTCACATCTGGCCAAACAGCGCCAGTTTTTTTCCCGCCATCGATGCCATATCACAGCGCCCCAGATTTGAGGCGTAGTTTCCCGGGCCCAAATAACTCTCCGGATATGCCAAACTCGCAGCCAATACCCATGCCGTACCCTCCGTTGTTCCCCATGCCGCCTCTTTCATTCCCTTTCATGCCTACACCACCACCACCACCGCCCCTACCACAGGCTGACAGTGCACCCACTGAAGAAGACGGGCTTCCCCCACCACTTGTTCCCAACCCCACTGAGAGTTCCCTCCATGCTGCTCTCTTGAGCACCATCGGCGCCGCTGCCCAGATGGCCTCAAGTGCCAAAATTGTTAGTGACCAAATTTCTGGTGCCTTCAGTGGAAACGCCACGGGTGCTGGCGATGCACATGCCCAACAGAGTGCCTCAAACTCTTCATCTGAGGAACAGGGTAATGCCGGCCCCAATTCGCAGGAACAAACTGCAGGGAATGAGCAGCGTCAGAATAACCCGTCCTCGTCAAACGGACAGTGGCAGTTTCAGCACGGACCCAACAAGAACGGTGGCTATGGGTGCTCGTTCTCGAATGGTCCTGAGGGCATGAGAGGCCATTTCTCTGCTCACCATAACGTCCATCGTGCCGGTGCATGTCATTCTCACCGCCGTCACGCGCCCAACGCCCCCGGTAACCCAGGACGCCCTCCTTTCTGTGGTCGTTTCCACGACCGCTTCCGCCCTCAGGGATGGCCCTTCGAGCGGGACTTCCTTCGTCCTGGATTCCGTCAAAATGTTCGTCTGGGACGCATGTCTGCAGGTAACGCCGGTCAGTCTTGTGTACATTATGTTCTATACATTTCATTTGTATACGAAATGCATGTTCTTTGTAGGTATCGGTTACAGAATTATTCGGTAGGCTTTTGTCGTTTTTATTTATGGCCGTAAGTGTATGAATGTTCAAATAGCTTTTTTTTTACTAATCGAGACCTATCGAGGTACGCAAAGCAATTTATCGCAGTGTTAGTTAATCTAAATCACCACTAACTTATCACTTATTGCGTTAGATTCCAGCAATAATAGTTTTTCTCTTAGCCGAAGAAACAATTACTTATTTTTCAGGACGTACTCACATGTTTGATGAGAACTTGGATGAGGACTTCTTCAGAGACGTGCCCAGAAATGCTGCTGCTGAGAACTCGGATTCTAATAACGAAGATGACGGAGAAGAAATTCCTACTGGAGGCAATGCCACAAAAACGGAAACTTTCTCTGGATTTACTGGAAATACCAATGGTACTTCCACCACAACCACTACGGATGCCACTTCTGGTACCACTGAACATGTTCATGTCAACATAAATCTTTCTTCAGCAACTGCTGCGTCCGAGTCTGCTGGCGCTACTCGTGCTGAGACGGAGCACGAGTCTGTGCACAGTTTTGGGGCTACTGCTAACGCCACGCCTGGAACTCCTGCCTCTGCCCCAACTGCTGAAGAAATATATGACGGGTGAATATTAGTTATTTATTCTCTTCTTAGAATCTTTATGGCCGTCGCGTGCCAGGAGCAGAGTTCATAGACCACCCTCCCCAAAGCTAGTAGTTTATAACGTTGCTTTTTCATGTTAGCACCTGTACTCACACCATTTCAATCGATAACGAAGTTGCAAACCGATGCACAACTGAGTTATATATTTAGATTTCTTATTTGTTGAGCTGTGATAATTTTTGAACTTCAATTCATGTTCAGCTCATCGCTTTTATGTATTAATGATGACGTTTGAATTAGTCATACAAAATTCAATAGTTAGTCGTTAATTTTGTGTATTGTTTACTTCAAACGGTAGGAGGAACCGAAACCTTGATACTTACGCAATAGGCAAAATTTTGCGATTGCATGCTGATAATTTATTTCGATGTCATTCTATGCTGGCAGGTGCAGTGCATTATTAGGGTCTTGTATACAAATTTCCGTTGCATTTCGTTTTATTAAATTGATTGCCTTTGATGAAATGAAGAGAATAAATCAGAATTTCTAGCTCTACTATCAAATCCAGATGTTATAAGTTGAAATAGGTACTACCGTATTAACGGGTTATCAATATTATTATGAAATTCTCTTTTATTGCAGCGCTCAGTCTTCTTTGATGATCTTGAACTTGACTTTAGAGAGAACCAGAAAACTTTAGAGGAATCATACTTTTGGATTAAACATAAATGAATAATTCATAATTAAATTTGCCTGCTTTTAAGGTAGAATATAGAACGTATTACTCATTCCATCTTCCAACCTATGAAGAACAAGAATCGTTCTTTAAAGTTACTTCTCTTGTTCTTTGTTTCATTCTTTGAAGTTCCTCTTTCACAAGAATGTTATATACCCATATCATGCAAATGGTTTATTTCCTCATAATTATAATTTCTAGGCACCTGTACTGCCCACTGTGCCCATACACTCTGGACGCCCGCAGCGGAGCGCTGTTCGACGAGCACATCGACTCTCACTTGGAGTACATCTGCCCTGTATGCAGCACGGCGTTCCAGCGCAGCAAGCAAGCCGAGTGAGTCGTGTGTTGTAAATTTCCTTAGCTTAAGATTTATCCTCTAATTGCAAATTACTTTTAGTCTCTTTAAGTGTTAACTACTTATAAGCTCAAAAATGTAAACTACTTATATCTTTTAGGCTAAAGTGTAAACTACTTGAAGGCTCTAGGTGTAGACTACATTTAGGCTCCAAGGTGTAAACCTCTTCTACTGGTAGTACTCAACGAAGTGTAATCCTCAACGAAAATTTACAATAGTTATCATGTTAAAATAATAAAATAAACATAAAACAGGTCTTGTTAAAATAATAAAATAAACATAAAACAGGGAGGGGACCAATAGTATACAGTTCAGTGGTAAGTTCTCGTTCGTAAGAATTCATCCCTCAAGGCATCACAGCTAGAAATATGCAGGAATGAATTTACGTTGGAGATAACGGGAACACCATAGTCCTTGTGTGGTCAATACTGGAAATAATAAACCACCTCGGTGTAAACCTCTACCTCTAGAACGCAAATTTAGATTCATTGCATTTTGTTTCTACTAGCCTACTATGATAACTTGTCTTTTTTGGTGTATTTTAAAGAAATTAACGATGTTAATTTTTTCGTCTGATGCTCCAATTCATGTACAGTTTTGTTTCACATGTAATATATAAAGCCTGACACGCCATTATGGACTTCCAGGTACGAGGCTCACGTGAACGATCATTTCTCTGAAGAAGAGGCGGCAACCGCGGCCGGTAACGCTCAGAACTCGTCTGGACCTTGGGGCAATTTCTCGTGGTCTCGCATGGACTTCGACTAGAAACTCGGGGTCATTCCGTGACATGCTATTACGCTCGATGATATGACGAAATTTCTCTTCAAATCAGACCATAAGTTCAGCCGTGCAATTAAGCTTTTGTATCATCCTACGCACTTTTTGAAAGGATAAGTTGGAATCTTCACCGCAAGTCTCCTACGAGATGAGATTTGTCTGGGGTAAAATTTTAGTTGTATGCGTTAAGTTTAACTTTCTTCTATATCGGAAACTGAAGTTTCTATCTTCATTACTGCTGATTGATTCCCCATCAGCTTTACTTCTCTTCAAGAGAGCTTTTTGGAGATTTGAAAGATTTCTTTTATGTTCCTATCAAGATCATTCGCTAAGATTTGGTATTGTACTCCGAAATTGGCGTCTGTAATTGAAGGAACATGTAATGTCAATTCTAAGGATTCTACCAACGGATATTACCTCAATGGAGTATGGGGTATTTTCCGATGTTGTGTAACTAAAGACCCAAACGGCAGCAAGCATCTAATAAAGCTCCTTTGTCATTTGAGTAATAGTAGTTTGTCCTATAACGGTTGAAGTCGTTTCTTCCCGTTTCTAAGAATGATTTGTTAAAATCGGTTTCAAGAGAATCATTCCGGAGATTTTTACCATGTGTTAATCTCTCTCCTTGTTGGGTACAGGTATGTTCAGCTTCGGATTTTTGTGTTGAATTCTCTGTAGAATTCCTACAGCTTCAAAGTATTGAATTTAGTAAAGGGGGTCGAAAATTGAACTCGTGATCCCCTAACGGAAATCGGAGTGAAATGTTACTTAATAGATGAGGCTCATTGAATGTTTCATGATGAAGCCAAGCTATAAATTTTACATACTGGAAGCATTTCTGTTTTTAGCTAACAGGTTTTCTAGTGCTTAAGAACTTGACTAGTATCCTATGCTAACTACTATCCTATACTACACGCTTTTTTACGTATGTTAATCACAGGTATTTAGTGGCACAACTATTTGACGTTCGATTCTGGATGTTGACGGGTCTCGATTTATTATTAGTTTGTCATCCCGAGACTTTTCGGGACGCATTTATTTGGTTTTCATTAGCCAAGAGATAGGTTTATTATATTAACAGAGCCACGCGGCTACATTCAATGTTAACCTCTCCTATCTTGGAAGATAAGAGTAGTTGCGATATATATTGGACCTAGAATAGAGGAGCAGCACCTATTCATATATAGCCCCCAAAGTGTTGTTTGTGTTCGTTATTCTTACTAGAGCATTATTCTGGTTTTCTTTTGGCATTAATTCAAAGTAACGGTAATTAGCGAAATAGCATCGTTCTTCTGTTTTTAACATAACCTTAAGTTTCGTCGGCTGTTGCTGAACGCTACCGAGCCTTATTCATTTCGCATTCTATTTCTATTATTAAATTGAAGTGGAGAGTTATGTTATACTGCAGGTTTGATATTATCGCTTGTATTTTTAATAGTAAAAATTTAAACCCGTCTTGTTCCTAAGAGGCATACGTAACAAGGCTAGATATCGAACTGAAATAATTAACCAACGGAATTGTCGGCTAATGAATAATCATTTAAACCTTCAACTTCATGGTTAGTGTTCAGTGCTTGTTATTTGTTCGAGTCTGTGTGTTTTATCTCGATTAAGAAGGCATTTATTCCGTTTGCCACTCAACTTGTGCCGTACAGACATTGTATTGTCACTAATGAATTCGTTTCATTTATTCCTGGATGGCGTCTTCAAGAACAAACTGCATAAGAGATCCTTTGAAAATCAAGTTAACTTTCATGTTATCAATACTGCAGATTGAAAACACGATAGGTAAAGACAATTGTAGAGTATTTATATTTAATGACATTTATATAAATAGTCGTATATTTGCAGTTCACGATCTTGAACAGCAAGTTGTTCAAGCCATTCTCCTATAATGGCTATTTACATCCCCTTCTCAGTCTAGGAATCCTGAACTGCACAATCAAAGCGGGATAAAATATTAATGGATAGATGAAAATTTACACAAATTTGACGAAGCCGATCGATCCTTTACTTCTTTCCGTTGTCAGCTACAGGCTGAGGAATTCTGTCCTTGACCATCTCAGCTTCCAGGTCAAAATAACTACTCTTGTTATAGCAGTAATACTCCGAGCATTTGTATTCTCCGCTCTTGCTCGCTCCCGGTCCAACAACTGGAATTGAAAAATGTTTGCATAAGGTTCTTTAGCTGACATGCAATCTTTGCAATAAGTATGTACGTGTATTTGCAATAAGTATGTACAAGTATATAACCAGGAAATTAGGAAACTCCCTGTTAATGATTGTTTTCTACTGGCGTTAGTTTCATTGAAAGGCAGACGTGGAATAACTGATCAACCGCTCACCTTTATCACCAGGGTTAGGAGTTGCAGGAGACTGGTATGGGGGAGGGATGGTTGATGCAGTGGAGGCCTTACTTGGTGCTGTGGTTTTACTACCAGAGCTTGCCATGCATCTTATGACAGACTTGGTGACCCCACGCCCACCACCTCCCTGAATAATTTTAGAATAAAATTAACAATATGCATTTATTACATTTTATATTGTGGCTGAATTTTCCAGCAAGTGCAGTAAAGTGTTTTTATACAAACAAGGGTAAAATTAGATATTTGACTTGGAATGTGCAGCTAATTACCTATGACTTAAAAAAGACTAAAAATTACAAAATCAAATGCTCCAAAATCCAGTCACAACGTGTAGAATAGATATTTTCCCAACTAATTAGCCACTAAAGCTCATTTTGCATTGGAAAATTATCTAAGAAGTTACATAAATCAATCTGAGCAGGAGTGAAAAATATCTACACTAAGAGCTGAAACTCCAGCTTTTTGGTTATTTTTTATATGGCAAAATTTTTGCTAGATGAATAATTCACCATCACATGCATAGTTTATGAAGATACAAGATATTTCACAGCAATGATAATTTAGTAAACTATTGAATTTATAATTTGAATCACATAAGGTGCTTATATCAGTGCCAATCATGGTGCATGACAATAGCAATTGTAATGCACATATGACTGCCAATCATCTAGCATGAGCCATATTGATCGTAAAAGAAAATGGTGAGCTATTGATTTGAAAATAGAAATTAGCAACTCCAGTCTGCTTCATTTGCACCTTGGCATCATTGCAATAATTAATATGGTGCCCACAAAACCTCAACCTGTGGTTGTGGCATACTTTGCAGTTCAGGATATAGTACCAATATTTCCACAGCCCACCACTGGCAACAACTAGAGCTTTCCAACCATCTTTAGAGCTGCAAGATTCTTGCTAGATGAATTATCACTAATTTGATTGTAACTGAAGTCAAGTGCATGATTATTATTGATTGCATCAGGTGCATGATTGTTAACTTAAGTCAAGTGCACGAGATTCTAAAATTATTGAAAATTTGCCTCTTTGGAGCACGGTATATATATATTTGATTTAGAAAAATTATGCAGAAGCCAGCTACAAATGGGACAAAAATGGCCATGCTTGATGTTGATCTCACCTCAGTGACCTCATCCATTTTCAAGACCCTTGCCTAATTTATCCATAAAACATAAGAAAACCAGCCCATTTTTCAAGATAATTCTTAAAAATAACACATAAAAATATATTTTTAGCTATGAAAATTCAACAAAAAGTTCTGAAAATTTTATCTGATCTTTCAAATAGGCTTAGTGGTTGCACAATTTTAGCAACAAGTTGGGAGTTTGAAAACTTATGGTAATGGTAGATTACTGGTAGATGTAAAATTTTACAAACAAAATGTTACAAACTTTTGTGCATGTCTTCATTTCTATAGATCCATCCCTTTCTGCAAACCATTGAGAACGATCTTAATCTTCGCCCTTTATTAAATTAACGTCATTATTATCAATTCTAATAATTTTATTCAAAGCAGTAATATAGCGGCCAGGCTGGTTGCGACTTTTCTCAATGCTTCCGAGGCTTTCCCTGCAGCAAAGCAGAAATCTTGCATCTCTGGCCGGCAACAGACAGATTCACTTCAACCTTCACACATTCAACTCGTCCCTGTGTCGTCTCGCGTGGTCTATGCCTGTTCGTTCTGCGTAGTCCCTACTCCGGGAGATGACAGCACTCAGCCTCTAGCCGGTTCTTCAACTGGACAACTCCTCACCTGCACGGCTGCACCCAGAAGGCCTGTTCTTCCCATAAAGAAGCTGTAAGTCATTAAATCAGCCTGTGCCGCTCTTAATGACTGCTTCTGGAAGAGCCTTAATCTCGCTCGCTAAGTTCCTCTTAAGAAATTGACATTCATCAATGATCCAATTTCAATTACATTTACCTTTCATCAAAATTTCTAAAACGTTTCATATTTGTTCCCAGTAATTTACTGAAAGCTTTTCTAAATAATGTAATCTACTTCTAAGTGATAATTGATTCTAATTCAAAAGTGATAATTGATTCTAATTCTAGAGTGATAATTGATTCTAATTCTAAATCTGAACTGTAAGTGATTCTAAATTCTAAAATGATTAACCCTTAATCTCATAGGATGAATGTCATGACGAGATGTTCATGATAACGAAGGGGGGCACAACTTTCCTCTACTTCTCCAGTGGATGGGCAACTCCAGCTTTCGTTTTTTTTTAATAAATTCAAATTTGAATGTAGAGTTTGTCGTTTACCTGTCCTTGCTATGAACTTATTTTCATCAAATGTCCCTTGTTTTCTCCTATGAAATGAATTAAATAAAAATTCAGTTCATTATATATGCAAGATTCCCACCAGACAAATTACCTCTTATCCTATCTAATTTTTAACAAAAGTGCACAATCAGGCTGCCAGGCAGCAAGATCCCAAATGTATTAAAAATTTGTCATGTTGAAGTAGCAAGATTTCAGAAACAAGTAGGAAAAGTCCAACCTGAATTTCAAGCTGATTGGGCAGAAGCCACCATTATTTGGACTAAAATGCCAGGGTATCTGGCCAATTTAATCAATTTTCAAGGCATTTTCCCAATTTAGCTATTTAGTAAAAAATATCAGAAATGGGCTTTTTATATTTATATAAAATATTTAAATAAGCAGAAATTTTCAAAAATCATTGTGAAATGATTGTTTTTGTCTACAATTTTAGGAAACTTCCATTTATTATTCCAAATTGGGTTAAACTTAAAAGTTATTGATTTCTATGAATAAATGAAATCAAGTTAGGTACTTCAAGTAGGAATCAGAAAAAAACTTTTTCATAATTCATTCATAAAAGCTTAACTAGCCTAGTCTTACCAGAGTACCTACCCAAAAAAAAGTAACGTTACAGTGACTGACAGACTCAGAGTCTCAGACTGACTGACAGCATTATTGATTTGCCAGTTGAACAAATAGGTATTGATTAAATACCTAATTCAAGCCGTCATGAATATTGCACTGCAATCAACTACAAAAAAGATTATCCATATGCATTAAAATTACAAAGATAGTGAAGAATGGCATTATTGGCATAATACCTTACCAATAATCGGAGCGCTTGCATGGTTCAACTGCGTACTATGGCCTGTGAGTCCTTACTCCGTGCACTTGGGAAGTTGGGAGGGTTTAGCGAAGTGCACTTTCTGTCGAGTGTCGAGTGCCAAGAAAATTTTCCGGTCGGTGTCGTGCATTTACAATTCCGCAATATTTTTACTACCGTTAGTACCGTACGAGCTGAAATCAGCTGATGGGTGCAGTGTGCCTGTGAAGAGCAGAAGAGATGCGCTTCAAAAGTCATCCTAGTGGATGAATAATTAGTATAAAAATTTCCTAACGAATTCAGATGAACAAATTATTTATCAAGTCAAAAGTTTCTTTTAAACTACAACACTTCATGCGTTTCGTACATAATATAAGAAGGGAATTTGTTTCATTATTTGGATTTGGGGTGTGATGACCCTGAAAATTACTTTATTTCGGCTGGCTGTCACTCGTCACTTATTTGTTATTATTAATAGGAAGAAAGGGAAAAGAGGCTACGTAGAGAAGGCATTATAGAATAGAATAGAAAAATGAATAGAATAGAATGCATTATAGCATAGGCAAGAGGATAAAAAAGTTTGTGTTAATAGTAAAAGTCAAACAAGAGAAAGAAGTTCAAGAAGAAAGTTATTTGGTCTATTATATATTGTTATGTCTCACTTATTGAATTGTTGTTCAAGGTTCATATCAAATATTGGTATCCTTCAGACCCCAAAAAAATTTTCGTGCCCTATTACATTATTATTATTACAGTTAATATTATTCTATTCTTTTTAGATACCTTATGTCCTCTCTCATTCGAACCTCTTCTTCTCCCTCGTTCTCTATGCACTTTCTAAAATCGCTTTTCACTCAGTCATGGCAGCAGTCACTCCTGCTTAAAGACCCGCTATCATCGCAATCCATGCGTCTTCCGTTCTCTCACACCATCACCTTCACTCCTCTCATCCAATATCACTCTCCTCAATCTCAGCGTCTCCCTCTCATATGCATCACATTCCATCATCAGATAAGACTATAAGGACTGTTGCCGATTCTGAAATTTGCAGATTTTCGCATCTTGATGAGAGTCTCGAACATGCAACTTACTGCTGATAAGACTATAAGGACTGTTGCCGATTCTGAACATTGCAGATTTTCACATCTTGATGCGAGTCTCGAACACGCAACTTACTGCTCCAATATCCACTATACTTAACCGCCGGCCACCTTGCTAATTTTGCCTATAAAATTTGTCGCATTTGGCCAACAGCTCGCTGCTACAATTTTGGTGCTATGGGCCTTATAATAACTCGACCCCCCTAAGGGCATCGATCAAAACTGTACTAACATGGGAGTTTTACTTACTCCAAACTTACATATTGAAGCATTTTTCATTAATGAATACTAAAGCAACAAAAAGTAAGCATTTCAAAACCCTAGGAATAATGATCAAGTAAAAACCGTGTTTTTACCATTCATATGTATTTCATTATCATTCGTTTTTTGAACATTCTGAATACTAAAATAAGATTTAGCTTTTCATATATTAATGACAGCTGCTCACGAAAATTGAACAGATATCAATGAGCTGAAAATTTCTGGGAAATTTTTCTCAAACTGGACGCTGGATACGATACATTACCTGTTCATATGAGAATCATATTCTTTTCTTCTCTCTTTCTCATGTTTGTAAGTTCTTTTGTAACATTTCCACGGGAAATTTTTTTATAATAATAGGCGTCCTTTTGAATCGTTAGTTTCAATTTCTCAAATACTTCCTAAAGTCTATTCGTAATTCGTTTAAATTGAGATGAACACCAAGAAAGTTGTTAATGATAATTATTATTCGCTGGTCTTCAACAAAACATGCACTAAAGTAAAGAACGATTTCGGCCCAACTTCAGCAATAATGTCCAAGTGTAGACGAGTATCTATGCTACGAGCCTTTCATCGCGTCTCCCACATAAAAGTACCAGGATAATTCGTTCCTGAAAACGGGATTTATTGCAGCAGGTGGAAAATTATTAGAAGTCAATCAAACTGTGGCATCTACTTTCGAGAGCGTATAATTCCGCCGTGCATTTTTGCTACTAATAGCAGAATGGAATGATGATTGTGCAGACTTCTTGACTATGAGATATTCTTCACAACGCTATGAAATAAGACGAGATTAACTCAGAAATCGTTGAGAGTGAACGAGTAAATGTAAAGAATCACCAGTTCCCCCAAACCATCGGCGCCTCAACTGATAACCGTCGACAGGATCAAAAAAGATCTCAATTGATATTTTCGGAAGTTATGGCAGAAAGTAAATCATCTTTGTAATAGAAAATGCATCTGTACAAAGGACCTGAAGGCTGTGATAGCCAAGACTAAGTTGCATTCCCCCAAGGTGAAATTGGTAAATCTAACATCGAGCTGCAGATGAATGATTCGTTCCAATAAAAAACGGCAACAGGAAGTCGGGAATAACATTCAAGTTTACGTGGGCATGACAGCAAAAATAGTTCGGTTAAGTCTTCCACCTCGATCAATAGAAAATCTACTTTTCCCAACGAAAATCAAGCAAATTTCCAATCGAAAGTTTTGACAGCGGACTCATACAGAAATCTGCCATAAGATCTCTTACTCGGAAACCTTTCAAAAACCTCTTCAGTCACCGACCACAACGGATCGCCGGAAAAATAGGACAGCGAATACTAGAAGTCCAAATAAGAATAAATTAACGGCTTTGAATATTACCAGCAGCGTCGATAACCAGAACAAGCGTCATATCGTGCCTAGAACTCTTCAGAAGTGCTTGAAAAACATCCCAACTTGGGGCTAACTCTCAACAACAGAACCAATTCTAGCGGTCATACTGGTGAAGAAACAAACGGCATAAATGTTTCTATTAACGTAAAACTGTAAGATATTAACGATCGGAAATCTCTAGAGACGAAGATAGAGTAGCCACATCTCTGGTCGGAGCGCCAAATTGTGAGACAGCAAGGAACATCGCAACGCAAGGCCAATGATAATATTCTGAGGCCAGGAGTGATGAAGGAAAATAATGTCGATGCTCATAATATCAAACGTTATGGGCCAAGTGACCTGAAACAAAATGAGAACGCTTAAAACAGTGCCAGTATAATCTCAAAGCATGGAAAAAGCGAAGAGACTTCTCAATAATAGCCACAAAAAGCCATGATAGGAACGTTCAGGAAAAAAAATATACGAGACCTTCCAAAGTTCTCTGTACAAGAAACGATTCCAGAAATGAGTCATTCAGTTAATGGCACTGGAGGTGGTCATGCGATCCATCAGCCTGACATCCCGGCAAATGTGGACGGTTTGGCGCAATGTCCACAAGTTCAGACAGAAAATGGAAAGAAAATCGTACATGGACTCTTCTCAGTACAACCCATTGTAGAGCATCAGTCCCGTCCGTCGTAATAAACTTACCGACAAACTTAAACTCCATGCCGAAGATTCCCTAGTGAATGCGCCTATCGAGACGCTAAGCAACGCTTCGGGGGTCAGTGGATGAACACACTCACGGACTTGACCAAACTCATTGATGTAGTGCACGGTGCACAGCAAATGGAAGTCCAAGAGCAGAACAAAGACTTGTTCTCTGCTACTCAAGCGCCTGTCAATTCTAACAAGGACATTCAGGAATTAAAGGAAACTGTGCATCAAAACGAATTGATGATAGAGAAAATGTTTTAGAAATAGCTACAAATGAATGACGCGCTGTTTAAATCAAGAAAATCAAGAGGCGCACTGAAAAGTGAAGCAGTCTAATATGAATGGCCTCAAAACTAGGATGACGTAAATGATTTCCCCGTAGATCAACCGGACATTCAATGTGGATCTTATGAGGGTATTGAACGCTAATTCAGACCGGGAATACATTCAATTCATGGACATGGAGCAAGAAATTAATCTCACCCGACAGCAATAAGAAGCAACGCACCACCGATGATGAGCGACCAAAGAGGCAAGCGTTTTCCTCACCCAAAAACGGTCGCATTCAATTCAAATTTTGTGAACTAATCTAACCCATGTGGCGGCAAAATTTGCAATAATCGTGATTATTAAATTCGAAAGAACGAGAGAGCGTACCGTCACAACAACGAAGCCAATAATGGAATCCAGTAACCTTGGAATACATGTAATTGTTAAAAGCAAGTGAGGCGTTCAAACTCACGTTCCCGGCACGAACACAAGTCAAACTATCACGGCGATCGCCATGTTGGTAGATCGGGTCTGTGCCAACGCCATTTGGACGAACCATAGTTCTGGGCCGGTCAGAAATTCGATTTGGGTTCACATGAAATTGGAGACAACCAGAGTTTCGACAACGCGGGCAACAGAACAAGCGGATATAGTAATTATAGAAAAAGGCAAGAACGAAGAAATGGGATGGTTTAGTTTCACACAAGTAAACCATAGGCTCACATGGGACTGAATGTAAGCGAGGAAATGCCAAATCCCTTTACGAGGAGCTAGCAGTCAAAACCGAGAAAACTATTTGGCATTCCTCGACCTTAGAGACTCCGAGGCTTCAAGTGCCCTGAAATTACGCTCAAAAATACCGGTATGGTGCAAATTTACCCCAGCGGTTATGTGGTGCGGAAGTCTTATAAGTCGGACACTAAGTTAGACTGCAAAAATCCAGCCATGAAAGAGGATTAAATGCCACTAGCTCGCAGTGAATACCACATGAAAAGCCGACGCTACGCATTTTGAAGAAAATTATTTAGACGGAATTGTGAAATTTCCAAACTTCAAAATTTTTTGATATAGTCAAAAATGTGTGAATTCTCTAATAGTTTGTATATGGTGTTATTTGATTTTGCAATATTAAATGATAATAAAAATATGTTCGATTCAACAAAAGGTTTTTGGGTCATTCAAATTCACGTACTGTAAGTCAGAAATACCAATATGTGGATTTGAAAAAAAATCATTATTCCGAAAATTATGAACAATATTTAATACAAAAATCATTTCCCTCTACCTGATTGCTTGATTTTGCCCGCTGGACAAAAAAAATATTTTTGCATCCTGTGGGAACCTAAATCGATTTTCGTCACGGCCCACAGCTTTATGGTGGACTCTGGCGCTATGATACGAAAGTAATTTCCATATAATCTCGCCAATTTTTTCGCAGCGTTTTCTGAACTCAATTCCTGAACGTTTATCGACCACATATGGCCCTGCCAAGAACCTATCAATTTCTTGCGAGCTTATCGCTTCCTTAGCGGGCGCTACTTGCCTACCGTGTGCTGTAGATAGCCGCTGCTACTTTCCCAGGAGATGACGCCGACTGGCGCAGTGACTTCTAAATGTTTTTTCTTACCTAATTCCGTATGTTGACTGTATAAGTTTTGTCTTCAATAAAATTTGAATCAGTTTCATTTACTTCAGTTTGATCTGTACTTGAAAATTCTTTGAAGGTAGCCAATGCTTTAAAAAAATATTTCTCATAATGTATTCTCGACACTTTTTAGATCGTTCTTGAATGTTTTAAGAGAGATCTCCTGAGTAAAGAAAAACTAAGTTTATGTTTTACGTTCTTAACTAAACATAAAATTCATACAATAGTAAGGTGAATATTCATCAAGTAGGTTACTGAAAATGATTTTGCAAAATATTTCACTATCTAGCCAATATTGGGCTCTCCATTTCACATTGATTAATGCAAACCAAAAAGTTACTTCGAAAAATTTGTTCTAGTTTTTTTAATTGTGCATATAAATGGTTTATATCTAATAGATGAAAAATCTTGACAAAAATTATTTTTCGACTGTAATGAAATTCCCTAGAAATGAAAAGTTTTAGCTTGATCACTGAACTGCGCGGTGCAAATAAACGTCAACTGACAGTTTTTGCGCTTGAACGGCTTCTGCGGAACCATTATGCGATGAATATTACTTGAATAGAAATATTCAAATAAATGAGCCATTTTTATAGCAATTCGCTCACATAAAATTGAGCATCAGCGGTGATGTGGAAGGAGGCCCCAATTTCAATAATTCAAAGTATGGTCTCAGCTTTGAAATCGACGTTCTTTTTCAGACAGTCTTTTAATACCGGAGCGCGAGGGTGGATCGCATACTTTCACAGGCTTAAATAAATGGCAATAGCATATTAATATTGCAAAAAGATTTTTATGGCATCAGAAAATGTTCCCGATGACCAACCATGCGAATAATAAATTTTAATCTCTTCACCTCCTAATGGGTTTAAATAGTGAAGTGATTAATATCTCGAGTGATAATGTTTTAGTTACCCTGAATAAATACTTAATTAAACACATTGATGACGACGAAAATTAAATATCATGAAAATTTAATTCTTATAAGGAAGCTAAATTTGTTATTCACTGGAAAAATTCCACCTATTAAAGTTGCAGGCGCATCATTATCCCGTTTTGTTCTCACGAAGGAATGTTTTCTTTAGTTTGTCTTGCAAATACCTTTTTTTTGCGGTCCTAGAATTCCGTTAATGAGTTCCGCACAAATTTGTAGGACAATCATAATATACCGCTCAATAAATGCTATATTAAGTACAATATAGAGACGCGCCAGACATTCCCCAGATACAGGATCTTCAATAAAATCTCAGACATTGCACTGCCGGCACTGAGCATCCGGAGCTCGCAAGGTTGAATTAATACATGTATTAATTCAACCATGCGGAGCTCTGAGGTAACAGTCTTCACAGTCCCGTGAGATTACGAAATACTTGACGAGTCGTACAAGAGAAGTCCGATGAAAATAAATATTTATTAATATTTTTAAAAATCTAATGGCGTTCAAATTCTCTCACAATTTACTAGCGGAATTTTTAATAATTTCATCGACTTAAATGCAAATGCCGGAGGTAAATTCGAATACGTATTCAGATGCGCGAATAAAGCAAAGAATGCAACGAAGTTTATTGTTTGTACAGAAAACAATAGCACAAATCTCTTTAAATAAGACACAATGATTTTTTTTTAGCACAAATCTCTGAGGCCAAATGTCTTCAAATTTTTTAAATTTTATATTTCCAAGTTTTAAACTTTTATATTTTCAAGTTTTAAGTTTTACATTTTTAAATTTTAAATTGTCAATCAGGGGCCATACTTTCAAAACTCGCTAAGTGAACGTAAGTACTTACGCTGTATTTTCTTGTCTATGATTGGTGGATTTTGCTCGAAAGGCCGTCAATGATTGGCTGATGAACTTACGATCTCTTAACTTTTTTTGAAAGTATAGGCCCTGGTCTTTTGTAGACCCACTTATCATTCAGTCCTAACAAGGACACATCACTATATTAGAGCAAGGCAAAAGCAAAATCCTTTATCTCTTATTTGAAATTAAAAAAATAAACTCAGATGAAGTGCGTTTCGCGGTGACTTCGGTGGCTTCAATGATCAATTGCTGTCATAGTTGAGAACCGAATCTTAGTTGAACTTACGCGAAAACACAATCATGGAATTACTAGTAAACGGGTTATATTTTAAAACCTTTGAATCATTTGCAATCACGATTTATGAACGTGGTATAATTTACGATTTCCTGATAACCTCTGATCATGTAAGTACTTGAATTATATAACTCACGGGAATAAAAAAAAAACGTGCGATCATCGTAAATTTTTTATCGATGTAATTCTAGATTAAATATATAGCTCCTATTTGTTCATAAATTACAATGGTGCAAATTATGTTTGAATTCTCTCAAGTTCACCAGTCTAGTCATGCGTATCCCACGACGTAATGTACCTACACCGCAACATGCCGCTGTTGCATTCACCACATGACCTAACTCCCTAACAAGTTAGCATAACAAGAGCCTATCGCTAGACTCGCTCAAACGAAACTTTCCACATCGGAATTCACCTTTGCTGTCAGGAATATCTCGGAGATCATTTAGTCCTGTGCGAAGGGTGAAATTCACATAGTGTTCACTCAAGTAACCATGCATCAGAGGATGGTCTGTGTTTAAGTTACCAAAATTTAGCCCAATAACCAAAAAATTTTCTATTTTAATATAGCCAAAAGAGATCATCATGAACAGTTAAACATCAGTAAAAATGCATTAAAGAGACAACAAAATTGATTAATTGGATGATTTTTCAAGCCTGTTTCAGGCGCTTAATTTTATCTCACTATAGGCAAGTGTTTGAACTTTAAATTTTTTATTCTTTAAATTGTTACATTAATATAGAAACATTGTTTTGTGCGCATGACTGGCTATTTAATATCCGGAATAGCATTTTAGTTAGGCTACAACCCTGAAAATGTAATGTTAAGAGATCAAAATGTAAGATCAAAAGTTTACATAACCTTTATTATATCATGATATTAACTAAAAAAATTATAACATGTAGCTTGTAAATAAGTTAATAACACTTATAATGTGAGATTGGGAATGAATAACGGCATAAACCATTAGATACTTAAATCTTTGTTCTAACTACCGTAGACTTTTTTTCACGCGTTCGCATGTCAAGCTGAGTTACGAATTGTAGAAATTATGCGTTTCATTTTAATCAATAATGGTAAATGACTCTATGAATTTAACAGAAAATCGCAGCCTGGTTACTTACAAACTTGGCAAGGTGGAAATAATAGACCTCAGAATTTTCATCACCGACAGAGTATTATCGGTAATTACGGTTATTACTATCGGTTATTGGTTATTATACATCGGTTATTATTCTACTATGTAATCTAACAGCGTCGAGAGCAATATGAAAAAGCTTCGAAGACAAACCTTGTCAGGAAGTGTACGAGGTGAGTGTATGGATGATTCAAATGTGATGCTTGTGAAGAATTTGTTAGTAATTTCTTTATAAGCTCTAACAATGAACGAAATAAAATTAAGAGTCTATGAAACTCATTACATGAAGATCAAGGAGTCTTCAATTAACAATCAAGATAATCCTAGAAATAAAGGACAAATAAAGATGAAATGAAATGAATAAAGAACGACTAAAACAAAATAATAATGAATAAAATAAATAATAATAATGAATACAAGACTAAATGAATAAAGGATGACAGTCGAAGTTCTAGGTATATCCCAGCTCGGTCTTTACGTCACGCGCATCAAGGGCAGCTATTGCTGGAAAAGATTGCGTGGTGCGTGGATGCAATCCTGGGAAAAACGCTGAATTGCTCCAGGTTTATAGCCCTGCGCAGCACCATGGCTGCAATCGTCGCAGCTGGGTCTTGAATCCTTCTGCTGGACCAAGTAAATCTCAAAGTTTTGGTTTCCTTCTTTTGTGTCTAGGAAATTCAGCTACTATGGGAATTCAAGAAGCTGAAGAAAAGCACTAATAGATTCCTGAGACGGAAATTTAGATCGGGTATAATTTCACGAAATGTAGTAGCTGTAGAAAGCAATGTACTCGGCCTAAATCTTAATTTCATAATATTTTATGAAAATTTCACAGAATAGCGATGAAAGTTAATATAAGTTAATCAATTTAATGCATTTTATTTGATGCATTATACCCAAACTTAGTAATGAACATAGCATTCATCCTTCAATCGTGAAGTATTATCCCAATAAATTAGGTACAGTGAAAATTTTTAACTTCTATAGAAACATCTACTTGATTGGTCATTAATTATATACTTAAATCAAATTATTCAGTTTTATCACTGCCTAACAACAATTTACCTTCCTGCCGCACTGAATTGAGTGCAAGACAAGGGATCTCAGCGGCCTCGGTACCTCAGTGTCTCACTGACGGTGCGTAGGGGAGGTAGTGTCGCTGGTTTCGTCTCGCTCTCTCTGTGCCACGAGTGATGAGACTGTCTCTAAGAAAACTATGTTCGCAGTTACATAACGAATTTGAAAGAGGGACCGATGAAATATTTCTCAAATATGTATAAAATTTACAATATTATCATATATAGGTATTTTATAAGCTGTATTAAATTCAATGGATTGCAAGATTCAATAGTGAAGATGCTAGTTATGTGTTCGAGTCGCTATAATTACAACGAAGCAGTCGAAAAATTTTTTATCGCCATCGTCTAAGGAAACAAGCGAAAATTTCACAGATCCATAAAAACCTCCATGAAATCTTGTCAATTTACAGACCAACAAAAATCAACTTCACAAGTTGTATAGTTTAAACTGAACGCATTGCCCAAACTAATTAAACGTTTTAAAAAATAAATAGAAAAATAAACAGAAAATAAGGAAAAGGTCCGGTTTTTTAATGATTACCTCCATACACAATCTGGTGCTTAAACACGTGAAACAGAGGCTGGATTTGCAAGTTAAATAAAATATCTTGAATTTATATCACATGGCCTTCTGTTCTGACATCTTCTGTCAATAGCTTGTCAACGCACAGCATTAACTCGTGACTCAATTTGCGGTTTGCAAAATCTAGGAATACGACATTATTGGCAAAATTCAATCTGAAACTGTTATGCGATGTACTAACTTCTGCAATATTAGTCTTCATTTTTAATAATTTATTGATGTCTGAACAAAAATTAATGAATTTATTCTATTACAAAGTTATTTACAATCTATGGGGAATTTTCAAACATTCCGTGAATATCAAAGTGAGAAATTATTCAAGGTTTCGAATCTTTAACATCTAAAATAACGAGATATCGCAAATTCTCAAATGGGTCCTAATTTAAATATAAACTCTTTAGCCACGTCCGCTTCTCCATTTCAATTAATTCCTAACGATATTATTATTATTATTATTATTATTATTATTATTATTATTATCATTATTATTATTAAACGTCTTGCATAATATCTCTCTTCACGCAGCAATAAAATCGTGGCAGCATAAATGCCTTAAGGAATAGATCACATTTCAATTAATTCCTAACGATATCTTAACGTCTTGCATGCTATTTCTCTTCACGCAGCAATAAAACCTTGGCAGCATAAATGCTATAAGGTATAGAGCACATTTCAATTAACTCCTAACGATATCTTACACGTCTTGCATAATATCTCTCTTCACTCAGCAATAAAATCGTGGCAGCATAAATGCCATAAGAAATAGATCAATATATTCGGATTAGGTCTATAGCACGAATAAGCGTAAAACATTTACGACGTAGACAGTCTCGTGAACGTCTCGTGAAGGCCGCGTAATGTCATCATCTCACTATATGTCCCTCACTATATGTCGTGTCACGCTGAATATGTTTACAAAGAAAATAATGAATAGATGAATAATGCATGAGGTGTATCTATTCAAAAATCTCGATCAAATAAGTAATGTAATGTGGCGAGGTAAGCATGTTCATTGAGGTAAAAAATATCATTTAAAATCAAAGAAAAAGTAAAATATCATCAATTGCTGCAAGAATATCACGTAAAAACGGCGGAGTTTGAAATAAACAAACAAAAACAAGTTCATAGATCGGATTGTCTCGATATTCGAGATATTTAGCTATCGTACGATTGACAAACATTAAGATGATGTTGCACAAAATATTAGTGCAACACTATGAAGTTTTTTGTTTCCGCTGCAAAATTTCTTATTTTATAACTTCAGTTTTGAAATTATTTCTAATAACACAGAATCAAATACAAAAAATAGCTTTAGAATAGATGCATTACTTCCAGCAAGAGCCAAATATTCAGCGGAATATTTTTTAACACCTCGACTATTGAGCAATTATCGTTATCCCCGCTGAAATTCTACATATTTTTGTCAGAAATCAACATTCCTGGCGTCACTCTCTAGACGACTCTTTTCAGATATCTGTCATAATCAAAGGAACAGGCATTCATTACGCCATCGCGTATCATTCATCATAAATTAGTTCGTTGCCACACGTCAGACGAACCCTATACATTTTTATTTATTACTGCAATGCTCAGTCATTTTTACCTGGATAATGTTATCTATTTCCTGTATACAATCATCGAACTTTACGGAAAAATCTTATATTGAAATGATTGCTGTACGTTTTCTGCCAGCGTCATCAATAGTATAGGAGTGTCACCGATTATTGTAATGCAATGACTTGTGACCAAGAGATCTACAAGGCAGTCTTTTGAAACTATCTCTCCGAAACTAACGTTGTAGCCTAAAAGCTTCAGAGGACTTTACCTGGTCTGTGAGATGGAAGGCACTTTGAATCAAAGCGTCTAAATTTACGCGTAAAATTTTTACCAATCACAGGCACGATTTCGTTTCCTAACTTCCTAATTGATTTGCAGTCATAATTACAGGATTTTATTTAAATTAATAGTGAGCGTTTTCATGAACACTTCACAATACCAATTCAACTTTTACCTTTCGTAAGTACCCATGACAAATTTATATTTTTCGATGACGTTCTACAATACAATTTCATTCAAAATTGTTCATAACAATATCCCCTTCATTTCCAACTGTAATATTTAAAAAAATAAGTAAACTAATCAGTTATGCATAATTTAAAATCCTTTTTAAAAACGGAAAATGCCTTGACGTACTATGTTATTGGTTCGCGATATTTTTTGTAAACTTTTGTATTTGTAATTCTTTTATAAAACTTGGTTGGCGCAGCCTTTTTAAAAACGGAAAATGCCTTGACGTACTATGTTATTGGTTCGCGATATTTTTTTGTAAACTTTTGTATTTGTAATTCTTTTATAAAACTTGGTTGGCGACAGAATCAATTTTTTTATTTGCAATTCTTTTATAAAACCAGGTTGGCGACAGAAAGAAGCGAGCTGTGAGTCATGGAGTTGAGATAGAGCGCCGTCATGAAGGCCCAGATCCCAGGGTTAATCAGAAGAACAAGTAGAGATCGATCTCTAATCTCCTCTGGAAACCCACGCGCCATTCCAAAATCTTTTATCGACCGAGTTTTGCTTCGAAAAATTAGACCGTAGACTCATCTAACTTTGCCTGTATAGAGCTGTTTTGTGGGCGAACAAATGGATTATAATAGGACTGCTTTTATTAACGAGTCCAGTAATTTTTGCCTACTAATTCGATGAAATATCAGATACAATTTTTCTACGATTAAATGTTTCTAATTCCGAGTTATATGGATCAAATGTTTAAAAATTGTACCTGCCCATCAGAGATGAATCGATAACTAGATTACTATAGAGAAATTTTGTCCTAGTATGAGTTTTTTTACATAAAAAGGCATTCTGGCATATTTAATATTACCTGGGAGTTCTGTTCACTGTCTATCAAAGCCGTATTTTTAACACCGATTTTGAGTCGAGAGATCCTGAAATTAAATCGCCTACTTTACATTCTAGGCAGAATTTTTTACAGCAATTTTTCACGGATGAACGCGCCAAGTGCTTAGCGATGTACTATATGGTTTAAAAAATTTATTGAGGAACTATTTAATGTATGAAAGCTGTTAATGGAAAGAGAGTCTCGCACTTATTTCGAGTTGAAGCGAACATTGAATCATAGAGGCCCCGAAAGATAATTTTTCACTGCTGAAGATAGAGAAATTAAAAACGAAATGCGTCAGTGAGTTCAAATTTATCTGTCACTAACTGAAAATAATTTTATTGATTCTATGAGGCAATAGATAATTAATATAATAATAATAATTAATTAATTAATTAATATAATAATTAATATGAGGCAATAGATAATAGATAACCTTGCAGACAAAAGACGTTGAAGCAATGTTTAGTTTGTCAATTAATTAATTTACGAAACAACGTCAAATTCAACGCTGAGTAAACGTCCGATTTTTAAGCGCCGGCTACTTTATATTAAATACATTTACTAAGAAAAAACGCGGGTTTGGGCCAACATCATGATAATGCTTCAAAAAAAAGTACCTATAAGAAATAAACATTACAATTATGTCCTATATCAGTAATGTTTATAGTTTAACGTTACACGTTTCAACCTATTATTAAAACTATTATTTTCTCGTATTTGCATTGAAGATTTTCACTGATATAATCGCCTGTTCTTTATTCAATTCAGAATCATGAAATTGTTCAGGCCTGAAGCATCGGCCAAATAAATGCCCACGCAGATACATATCTGACAGCATCTTAGTAATCTGATAAAAAATTGTATGCAATTCAATCATATTATTCTTAGACCGATATTGTTCATAAAAAACAACAACCATCCGCCATTTCAACAGATATTCGAGAGTTTTTCATAGAATTCAGGTAGTGGAGTACTACGTAAATCAAAGTTTCATTAGAAGTAAACATTTATTTGGGTCACAATTTATTATAATTTTACCCTGCATCTGAAACTTTGTGTAAGGAGTTAACGTTTTATTTATGAAAAAGCACTTTACAAATTTCAATCATCGTGTGTAGTTGGTGGATAAATTTAAGATCAGCTCTATCTACTGGTCTAACGATACTCTTCCTAACTTAATGCGATCATTTCTTATATTAAAATACAATACTGATCACTACTCAATACTCTTACGCAAAGTAACTTTTATTCTGAAAAATTGGAGCATAAAGGAAGGAGTTATCGAACAGGAAATCTACTGACACCTCCCTCTCATTCAGCAGTTTGAATTCAAGCCGAGCGGTGCAGCATCCCAGTTTCCGATATCGACTTCAAGAATTTAACTTTTACAACCGGTCTTTCAGACTTACGAATTTTAGAATCTCTTTATGTTTTCTAACAGAAGCCTAGCTTAAATTCCGCACTCAGTTCTTATCCTCTTGACATTGTAAACAGTTAGGCCAGTCTTTCTAAATTTATTTGGAGTTTAGTTGTCATTTTAGGTTTTTATGCATGATTTTGAATTTTGGGTGGCAAACTTATGGTTCTAACTTTCAAGTAGTGCCGAACTGATGATGGGGCTGAACATTTCCTTTTATGATGATAAGGTGATATTCATTCCATATTTTTTTAAAGTCCTTGCTTTACAAGTAATTCTTGAAGCTGTTGAGTTTTGAGGGTACTGTACAATATTCATTTTATGGCATTTATTAAAATTCAGTCAAATTTCATAAACTATGTAAAATTGCTCAACCAGAAACCGATGCGTAGTAACTAAGTAAAGTATTCCATGGAAGCAACCTCTGCAATGCACCAGACTTGGGCAAGTCTCGCTCGTCTAAAGTGCCTTTTGCCAACAAAAATGCTGGGGATGTAGCGGTGCTGCAAATTAGGGACCTGATTAAATTATAATAGCCGGTGCTTCGTGTCCTGAAAAACGTACGTCCGCGCTCATTTCATCTATAATGAGCTAAGCGTGAGATAAGGTGTGATGCGTAATTTAATGTGGAGGGGAACTATATTCGTAATAATTAGATATTATGGGCAAGAAAATTTCGAATCATGCCGGGATAGTTATTGGTAAATGACTTGCATCAAATTGCCATGATTCAAAGAAATTATTCAGTGATACACTTAATTTGTACTGTAGTTGTACGCTAAATGAAGAAATTTTCTTATATATCTATATATTTGCCGCATCAGAAATAATTGCACAAACTCGCTGTAAAATTCTCGTATGAAAACTGTATGCATCAATGAGCCCTTAAGACCAATATGATCAATGAGTGAATTGGATTGCTGTAAAGTACTTAAATGATAAATGAATGCATTAACTCGCTTTAAAATACCAGCGTGATAAATGATTACTTAAACTCGCTGTAAAATACTAGTATAAATATCGTAAAACCAAATTCAAAGAGGGACGGCCAATGAGAAGCGGAGTTTTAAAAAAAATTAATAAATGTTTTTTCATTTCGCGTAACGAGACATTTACTACATTAGCGAGAAAATGACTTTATGTATTAAATTTGCAAGAAACGAATGCAAACGTTTTCAACAATAATTAAATTGATAATTTGTGAAAGATTGAGCCTTCAAACTTCAAAATATTGATAGCTCCACTTATTCGTATAACCGTGTTGATGGTGAAGCGTTCCCGCAGACTCGGAGTTTTACTCCAATGTTATTTTTCAGCAGCAGAAGCAATTTATAACAAATCCTTTGGGATTATTTGGAAGTTGTTCTTGAGTAAAAGGTTTTGAAAGGCACTCCTAACTCCCTAAAACCTTGCAATACATAAAAAATACTCACTATATTGATGATGAAAATTCATGAAGAAAATAAAAAATTACAGTTTTTATAACAAAATATTTTAAAATCCCGTTAATGTGAGGTAAAAATGATGGGTACTCAATTCAAACCTTACGGTGCGCTCGCTAAAACCAATGAGTACATTACGAGAAAATATCCCAGTAAATACCCGGTTATACCAGCCTCCAGGGAGTATAGTTTGAATACAGCCAGCATGACAGATGGTTGGATGAGACCAATGTCGGCAAAATTGCAGCGCTCGGGGAGATGACGCTGCAAAAACGAAAAGTGACTTTATCAAGCATGACATGACTTATCGTTATATTTTAAGTAGAGAATAGGAATTAATTGCAGTTAATAAACACAATATAAATGAAACAATTTAAAATATTAGGTAAAACAATGCTGACCGAGAATTTCTAAAAAATTCACAAGAACTCTAATTCTCTAATTTTCAATAATAGAGTCCGCGTAGTTAATTAAAAAAGTGCCCATGTTATAACGATTATCACGTTAACAATGAATTTTTTCTAAAATAAATGGCAAAAATGGTCGATCAATTATAAATTATGAATTATTACATTTTAAACCGCATAAAATGAATGAAGGATTCTATAAAATTAGGTTGGAAAATTAGGCTCTAAAAATTTATATTCCGCCAAAGAGCCCAAAAATTGAAAGTGGAGCTCAAATAAAGAAATCCACCATAAAAAAACTTTTCAAGCTGTATATTACATTGGATGACACCTCATAAAAAAATCAAGATTTCCATATCATAAAAAGTTCATCATACTGGAAGACAAAAATCAAACAATCCAATGAGCTCTCAATATGCTCAATGAGCTCTTTCCATTTCGGCCGGCAAAAACATGAGCTGAACGGCACACGTAGCAAGAAGAAATATTTTCTGCTCTATTTGCAATGAGATTTTTCAACGTTGACAATGCGACGCACCAGGGAATAAGCATCGAAAGTAGTTTATTGAGCCAGACATGAGATTTCATAGCGTCTGCAATACGAGTCAGTAAGGAGCACGCATCGGAGCGAGCATCGAAAAGAGTTTGCCGTGCTTGACATAAGATTTCTTAGCGCCGGCAATACGAGGCACTAGGTAGCACGCATCGGAGCGAGCGTCGAAAAAATTTAGTCATGCACGACATGAGATTTCTTAGCGTCGGAAATACGAGGCACCAGGGAGCACGCATATGCATCGAAAGGTGTTAGTCACGCACGACATGAGATTTCTTAGCGTCGGCAATACGAGGCACCAGGGAGCACGCATATGCATCGAAAGGAGTTAGTCATGCACGACATGAGATTTCTTAGCGCCGGCAATACGAGGCACCTGGAAGTGCGAATTCCATCGATTTTGCCAAGCCGGCATCCACGTCAGATTTGACGAAGCGTAAGGAGAATGGACATTCATATAAGAAAAATCTGGCTGAGAATTTTTTATGACAGTTCAATAAAATTTCATAGAGAACCGGTGAAAATATCGCTTGCTAGAGAGAAAAGAATCATTGTATTTTTCAGTAGAACTCAGCATTCGGAGTGTCAAATATTGATGCCTGTTACCTGCAGTAGAATAGTTTAGGTGCAGAGTAAGGAATAAGTCCACTATAGTTGCAAAGCTCCTGTAATATTCTCAAAAACCCATATAATTTTTCGGTCGATAAACGCAATTTTCAATAAGAATTAATAATTTCAACGAGAAGGGAAGCAAATTTACCGAAAAAAATTCTAGGATTCCATTCATACCATTTGCATAAGAGATGCCTTGCTTAGAATTATTAAATGTGTCATTCCTAACAAAATTCGGGGTATGCTTCAGCCTCCGCCCCAGAGTTGCTATGTTCGCGTAAGAGTAATTCTAAGTCAGTTGGCCAACTGATCGTAATCAGCGACTAGTCAGAACCTCCTTACCGACTTTACTGTCTCCTGAGAGTAGGGCAAGAGTTGGCAGAATAAGGACCAGGCGCTTGTAGCTGTCTGATTCGGGGACCGGAATGTAGACCGAAAAGCGGACATCTGGAAGCTGGTGGACTATGCTCCTTAAGTCCTAGGCGTTTCTTAATCCAGAGCCGCCCTCGGCTCTAAATTTTGTTAGGGATGGTGGTGCTGATTGATATACGCATTAATTG
The DNA here is from genome assembly GCF_000764305.2 of Hyalella azteca. Taxonomy (NCBI): domain Eukaryota; kingdom Metazoa; phylum Arthropoda; class Malacostraca; order Amphipoda; family Hyalellidae; genus Hyalella; species Hyalella azteca. The sequence goes on from NW_025940725.1 coordinate 72,755, forward strand.
AACAAAGCCTCTACGAAGATCGTGACCACCGAGATTCCCGACGTCTTTCGATGAACAAATTTATTAAAGTGACACAGGATTTTGCATTTTGTAGGTTATAAATTGGTTTAGGATTTTATATCGTGTACAGAACGCTGGCCAAATATTTAATGACTTGCGTTTCATTTTTTACGGTTTACTGGTTTTTATATTTGCATCAAATTTTAACCGTCAAATTTTTCCCGCTATTTACAAATTAATATATTACACTTCTGTGGGTTATATAGATTTTATTTTGGATTTCCCACTTCTGAATGGAACAACATCACGTTCGCATCAACATCAACCTTTTTATGTAGGACGTACATATTTGATCTGCTGTAGAGGTCATAGGGCTTATGGCTGCCTCTTATCGGCGGTTCCTTTTCATTGCTGATTAGATAGGAAAGAAGAAAACCTAATTTAGAGTAACTACATGGGCGTAGCATAGGAGGCTACGCGGTGGCCACCGATGCGACGCCAATGAAGTTTAAAAAAAACTAATGCCTGCATGAAGCATAAGCTTATCTCAATGGTGTCGTAGGGGTAAGTGGCATCTCACAGGGTCGTTTTCTGATGATAATCAACCGATAATGTATATTCAGGTGCAGAGTCAAAAATATAAAAATTTAATTATTAAACGTATATCACAATAAAAATTCTTTCGAAAATAAGAAACGCAACAGCAATTAAATTTTATGGATCCATAGACTCATTGAAACCTTTTTCATTCTAACAAGAAAATAACCTATTTCTCAACAACATCCAACTAATCACCGAAATAAAGGAACTTTAGTTATTAAAGATAATATAGACTTGTCTGCAGTTGCATTATGAATATCTCCATTCAATGTTTTATTGAGTCTAATTTATATGCGCAGCAAGCAAAAGCATAATTCAATACCATATCATGAGCTTCAATCAGCTATGACGCAACAAAAAATTAATTAGGAAATTGATCTGTATTAATAGCCGTCAGTTTAATACAGTGAACTGGAGCACTTGTCGTGAATGGATTCGTACCCAAGCATCCTGAATACTTACTGATCTGTAACGACATGTACTCGTACGATACACTGCACGGTGAGCTACAAAGACATGTATGTGTTACGCGTACGTGTACCTCTAATTAAGCAAGTTTCATTGAAAACTGGATAATTTTGCCAACCTATACTAATATACATGTACTATACTAATATGTATATAATTCGATGAACAAATGTATTGAAGTGGTATAGGAGTTTGTATAAAGAGTATAGTAAATGTATGCTTATATACATGTACAGTACTCTACTAATATACATGCACTATACTAATAAACATGTTGCACGCTGTTCATAAAGCTGGCGTAAACCCTTTTAATTTTCCCACTAACACTTCACTTTTCACGTAGAGCCACTAATTGCAGTCATTGATGATTAATATGCGATTAGGCATATTAATAAGAAAATTGAAAGTTGTAAAAACAACATAGAAGTTGAAAATCAAGGTCCAATATCACCATGCTGTAAAACGGGACCCGATTCTTAACGAATAAACTTGTTATTATTGCTGAACAGATGAGTCCGCAATGCTCGAGATGAATGGAGGGTGACTTAATTATTATACCGACAGTTTATTTTGAACGTTTTCTTTTAATTAGCTTCTTCGCTAAACATGACGAGAAACTCCACATTAGAAGGCATTATGTAAACTGTTTAATGCCAATTTTCTTCTCCTGAACACATAATTAAATTAAAATATACAAGCATTTAAAAAATACCTGATTGAATCTTTAATAATTAAATCTATCATCACGTATCAACGAGATTTCCAATAAATAAGATAAAGGTTGTAAACTAGGTAAAATATTTATTACGTGTAAATATTTATGGGTCTGCAGGTCGATTTTTTTATCCAAGTAAGCTAAATATCTTTGGAGAACCCGGGTTATTATTACATTTTACATTTATTAATCGACAAGTTCGTGTGAGATACTTAAATATCAGAAGTAAATTCCGTAGATTTTGCAACTTTGTAAGTGTATTAATATAACTGGAGAATTTAGAAGCAAATAATTTTTTTTAATTACCTCATTTTCTCTTTAAATTATTTCAGTTTTTTTAATTTAAGGCTATTTTGCAACTTAAGCTAAATAATTACTTTCTACGTGAACTATTCCAGTTCATTTGATTCAGTGGAAATAAGATGTTGCTATTTAGCGTATGTATGTTGAACAGTGATAAAAAAACATTATGTTAGCGAATATTGATATTAATATCGCATATTAATCCCCAATTTACTTTGAAAAAATCATTATAAGTTGCTTAAAATATACGCAATAACAACTCTTTAGACAACATCTGCACCTCTCTGCACGCTAGCTGTTGTAATAAGGGCAATAAGTGATGAAGTCTTCATTGCAAAATGATAATTTCTCTATAAATATAAAAATAAGACAATGTGAAAGTACAAGTGAATTTATTTACATAGAAATAAACTATTAAATAACAGGACGTGTTCGAAAACAAAGCTCTGATTACTATTGAAGCGGTTAATGAAATGCACTCAATCATTGCAGTCGCCTGTGATCAAATTAACGGCGATAAACAAACGCACTTACTTAATTACAGACTAAAAGACTCAATTATTTTCAGATAAAAGAATTTATTTTCAGAAAATTTCGGCCAACAAAAGAAAGTATATANAGCCACCCTGCGTTTGCAGTCATATCGTTCCTGATAGTCTGCCTCGAAGCCACCCTGCGTTTGCAATCATATCGTTCCTGATATTTTGTCTCGAAGCCACCCTGCGTTTGCAGTCATATCGTTCCTCATAGTCTGTCTCGAAGCCACCCTGCGTTTGCAATCATATCGTTCATGATAGTCTGCCTCGAAGCCACCCTGCGTTTGCAATCATATCGTTCCTGATATTTTGTCTCCAAGCCACCCTGTATGCATGCACGTTCCTGATATATCATTCCTGATAGTCCGCCTCGAAGCCACCCTGTATTTGCAGTCATATCGTTCCTGATGATCCGTCTCGCAGCCACCATGTATGTACGTTCCTGATATGTCGTTCCTGATAGTCTGCCTCGAAGCCACCTTGTATTTGCAGTCATATCGTTCCTGATAATCTGCCTCAAAGCCACCCTGTATTTGCAATCATATCGTTCCTGATAGTTTGTCTCGAAGCAACCCTGTATTTGCAATCATATCGTTCCTGATAGTTTGTCTCGAAGCAACCCTGCGTTTGCAATCATATCGTCCCTGATAGTCTGCCTCGAAGCCACCCTGCGTTTGCAATCATATCGTAGCATGTGAAAAGGGTTATGAAGACTGAAATATACCGAATCCATTTCCGGGTCATTGTGAATGTAACGCTTTTCTCCCCTCCAGTGCATTCGCATCGTATTTAATTTGTCGAAATTCAGCCAAATGTAACACCCTTTCCTGCGGAGTTCACCAATCAATTTTGACACCAAATTTTGGTCTCCGAAATGGTATGGTTTATGGTATCAAATCAACTTTGTCACCAAATCAATTTTTTCAGCAAATCAATTTTTTCACCAAGTAAATGTTGCTAACAAAAATTTCAATTCAATTCAATTTCTTAAATAAATCAATTTGTCGCCAAATCAATTTTTCATCAAATAAATTCTTTCACCAAATCAATTATTTCACCAAATCAATCTTTTCACCAAATCAATTTTTTCCAATCAATCAATATTGTCATTTACCAACCTAGTCCCCTCCGGTCACCAAACTTTGTCACTAAATCATTTTTAAAAATTAATTCATTTTGTCAAATTAATAAATTTCAACTCCTTTTTTGCATTTTTACAAATTGATAAATTTTCACAATTAATAAATTTTGTCAAACCAATCAATATTGTCATCTACCAACCCCATGTCACAAAATTTTGTCACTATATCAATTTTGTCATATCAATCAATTTTTTCACCTACCAACCTCCTGCTGCAAAATAAATTTTGTCACCAACCAACCATTGGCAAAGGGCAATAAGTGATGAAGTCTTCATTGCAAAATGATAATTTCTCTAAAAATATAATAATAAGACAATGTGACAGTACAAGTGAATTTATTTACATAAAAATAAACTATTAAATAACAGGACGTTGTATTGTTAGCCATTTTGCGACTTTTATTTTGTAATAAATTATAATTTACCTCTACCTTGGCAACACCGTTAGGAAGTTAACGTCGCGCACACAATTTTGTCGTTAATCATTATCGTTCGGCTGATCCCCGCTGCAGGTTAGTTTAAAACCATGGGTTTGGCTTTAAAACCCCGAACAACCCTTATTCTATGGTTTTCAGACCATGGGTTTTAAGCTCTACTAGGTTCCTTTTTATTATCTGAATGATTGTTATAGGTAACATGGGGCAGCGAGCCCACTGCGGGTCATGGGCCCATAGCGGGTTTCTCGCTAAGTGTTGCAGATATTGGTCCGTGTTCTCTACCGCCGGTCGACAGTTTCACTAGGATGAAGTGTACGGATTTATGTTTTGCTAAGAGTTTGCGTTATCAAGTTATTTGTGAATAACTGTTTTAGTCCAGATAAAAATTTTTTGCTGCTAAATAAAACTGTTTTCGATTACTGTAGATGAAGCTTTTGAAAAAACTGTGAATTATATTTTCAAAGTAATATTTATAGGGATAATTTTGAGATCAAGTTTAGACTATTAGCTTTTAAAATAAAATGTTGACACGATATAAATTGAAATGATACCTAGTGGGGCAACGGGCCCACGCGTGTCACGGGGCAAAGCGCCCATGGTGAAGTTTTGTGTTATACATCATTAGATTTGTCTCAATGACCTTTTCAAACTATGACTAGCTTTTAGGATTACAAATTACACTTCATATTGCATGATTTTTTATTTGCCGCCTCAAGGCAGCAGGTTTAGTTTCTAGTTATGCATATTTATGACCCCATATCGAGTTATTGACTCTTGCCTTGCCGAAAGTTGATTTCAGCCAACACCAATGAGCCAAAAGTTGATGAGTTTTTATGGTGTTGGCTGAAATCACGATTAGGTACGAAATCTCTGCACATAATATCTGGATTATGGACGAAACTGGAACGAAGTTTTTTCTGATCAACTAAATATATTTTTTCTAGTCAAGGATACATTTTTTCATGTCAAAGACGAACTTTTTAGCGCAAGGATATATTTTTAAAGTCAAGGATATATATTTTTATGTCAAGGAAGTATTTTTCTTCACGTCAGTGTTAGATTTTTTAAGCCAAGAGTATATTTTTTTCAAGTTAAGGATATGATTTTTTGAGTTGTTAATAAATGAATGAATGTCATATTTTTCTTAAATTTTTCTTATTTTTAACTGTAAAGTGTTGTTTTATCATTTTTAAACGAAAATATGCAATTGTGGTAAAGGGAACAAGGTTGGGCGCCTTGCCCCAAGCCCATTGGCCCATTGGCCCATTGCCCCAGAGGTGGGGCAATGGGCCCATTTTGACACTTTTTACAAAATAGTGTTTCATTAAAAATTAAATAAACATATAGGCGTCTAATTCACATCATACATTCCACATTAGTTGTACCTTTAAACAAAACAAAGAATCACCTCGTATCAATTAAAACTTCATCAAAAGTTCCGTTAAAAAAAGGGGGGCGCGCTGCCCCATGTTGCCCTATGTATTATTATTTCTTTATTCATCTTCAACGACGATCATTTATTAGATTTAATATTCCGCTGATACGAACGTTGCCAAGGGTATTATAATTTACACTATTTTTCCATATCTTAATACTTATATCCGAAGCCCACATTGTTATTCATTTTCACTGCATTAAAATCTCAGTTCCAGTCTCTTTCATTTACAATCCTATTGGTCTACTGTGTCGGTAATGAATGGCACTTACCCCACAACTTCTTTGAAAACAAAGCTTTGATTACTATTAAAGAGGCTAATGAAATGCACTCAATCATTACTGTCGCCTGTGATCAAATTAACGGCGATAAACAAACGCACTTGTTTAATTAAAGACAAATATATTCAATCCTTTTCGGATACAAAAATTTATTTTCAGCAAATTTTGGCCAACAAAAGAAAGTATATAATTATTAACATTGGATTTCATAACCATTGACGTCCCTCTAGCTCTTCATCGACGCATTAATCTCATCCATCATAACAGCTGATGATGGCCTTTGCTTTTATTAATAATAGTTAGGAAGCCGCTAGGGATGTGTGGGCGCTGGTAGCTCGTACCTTAATTGGATATTTGATTACTCTGAGCATGAAACGTGGTGTTTCATCGACTATTGGGTTAATTACGTGCGAAGTACCTGTTTTCGTTACCTGGGGCCATACTTTCAAAATTCGCTAAGTGAACGTAAGTACTTACGCTCTATTTTCTTGTCTATGATTGGTGGATTTTGGTTGAAAGGCTGTCAATGATTGGCTGATGAACTTACGGTCTCTTAACTTTTTTTTAAAATATGGACCCTGGTTGCATGAGCAGTGATGATGGAATATGTTTAATCAGCAGCAGAAAACACTGATAGAATAAACTTAATGGTTGTGATTTCTAATAGAGTTTTGTGTCAATTATCTGCTGATAAAGAATGAATAAATTCAATCGATATATTGTCGATAAATACGTATTGCTAAGTTTTACCAGTTAGTTATATAACCGCAATAATAACAAGCCAAAAGATTAGTTCCCAAACGAGTTCATGTTTCGAACTGAAAATAAATTACTTAGATACTACGTATAAACTTCGTGAATTTAAACGAATAAATATCAGCGGTTAGTCGAGTGATAGAAAAGCCTCAAGAAAGTAAGTCTGCTAAGGCGCTGCCACTGAGGCGTAGATCCCCTTTGCAAATTGTGTAAATTTTTGTCTTTCAAATTTCAATATCATAAAATACTCAACAATAAATAAGTCTCAATTTGACAACAATGTATACATAATACATTCACATTGATCATTCTGCAGGCTCTATTAAAAATTTTAGAATCTTTTTGATTTTGTTCCCAACCGATCGAACAAACTTATTTGATCGCCTCCCTTCTGACGGCTACGATGACAATTAATATGATAAATTAGTTGGAATACTTGTGTCGCGTTATTAACAAACGATTGTCAATTAACTTCCCGGACTTTGACTTTTGACAGGTCATTTCAATTGAAAAATATTTATTCCGTTATTTTAACCGAGTTTGTGACGCAGTACGACCACGATACTGACGAGCGCTTAATGAATAGCGTTATAAATAACTCAGTCTACGCTGTAAATAAGCTAGTTTGGATCCAGTGACATCAAATAGACTTGATAATTTTCAATATTTATAGAAGCTGTAGCAAAGAAACGATAGAGATAAATGTTCGTGTTGCATGGCTGGAATTGGGACTATAACCTATGAAAATTGAGTTTTATCAAGAGGTATGTTAAAAAGAATGTATTTTTTCAAACGATTCCATCGTAGCATCGTAGAAACATAGCCACTTGGATATATTAAATGCATATTTCGCTCGCGGGGAAGTGTTTAGTTTATTTTTTCAATTCACTGATTTAGATTTGAATACTGAAAAAATGAATGAGGCTTGAAATGAAATTTTCTATAAAAAATATTTCTGTTTGAAAAATTTTCCGTTTGAAATTTTCTAGAAAAAATATTCGCGCACCGCAGCTTCACCCTGCGAAAATCAGGATGCCCTGAAATCACCCTGCGTTTACAGTCATATCGTTTCTGATAGTTTGTCCCGAAATCACCCTGCATTTACAATAATATTTTTCCCGATAGTTTGTCCCAAAATCGCCCTGCGTTTACAATCATATCGTTCCTGATAGTTTGTCTGGAAGCCACCCTGCGTTTGCAATCATATCGTTCCTGATAGTCTGTCTCGAAGCCACCCTGCGTTTGCAGTCATATCGTTCCTGATGATTTGCCTCGCAGCCACCCTGCGTTTGCAATCATATCGTTCCTGATAGTCTGTCTCGAAGCCACCCTGCGTTTGCAATCATATCGTTCCTGATATTTTGTCTCGAAGCCACCCTGTATTTGCAGTGCAGTCATGATGGTGGTGAGGGCCCAGGCGCCCGAGGGTCGCCCCCTGCCTCGTTACGGCCCTCACATGCGAAACATGAGTACCTGCCAGCGTCATTACGCGCTCGCACGACAACATGAAACCATTGGGAATGCAGCAAAGAATCCGACGTCGATATCTCATTTGGCGTTCAATGCATCATTTCCCGCAGTATCGTGACTGGTTTGGTTCCAAGTATTACGTGTTACAGTATATTTGTAATTAAGGCAATTAAATTTATCCGCTGAAATAGAATAGTGCAGAACCCTTCATTCTCACGTTATATATCACACAATCATGTCTACTGGTCATTACATTTGAGATAATTGAGAACAAAACATGATGAAAATCCTTTCAACGATGGTAAATGCAAAGCAGCTGTAAACTCTTTAAGGCTGATGGAAGGGAAATTTTGTAATTGAACGACAAATAACAAATAATTCGATTTAACCAGAAATACAATCGATTCAAATCGAAAGTCTAGAATGTCATCCTTTTACGGAAATACTATGTAAAAATTTTACCCATTGTGTCGAGCCTATACGATGCAAATAGAATTTCTTAAAATTTACCAACAAAAAAAAGCCCAATACAAATTAGCGTTCATTTGCGTGAAACTACTTGACATTATTCAATTTCAAGGGTCAGTCAATGCAAAAATATTTTTTTAATTATATCTTTGTTACTTTCATCCTAGTCAAAAAACCTAATGAAACAAATTGTTCTAGCACGAGTAAAATAAAAAGTTTAAACATTGCTGCAACGCTTCACTGACAATGCACTTAAAATTCAAGTCGCTCTCATCTAATCGCTCTCCACCAACTGTGTCCCAACAAGCTAACTTCATTCGATGCTAAGCTCGCTAAGCAATCATTATTGAGACGCAACTTATTCACGTCTTTTGTGTAAAATTGCGTATTTTGTGTAAAACTGTATTCGTATTCGTGTCTTTTGCGTAAAAAATTTGCCGTAACCCACTTAGCTCTCAATAATATTCAGCCCTTGCTATTGTGATGAATTTCATTTTCATTGTTAAGCCAAATAATTGAATGTAAGTATTATTAGAATAATGCTACTAATAATATTGATAATAATACATATAGTACTTAATATGATAATAATACTTCATACTTAATACTAATAATAAAAATAATTCTACTAAGAAGCCAAATGTAATGCTTTTAGAATAGCTCTATAATAATAATAATTATTAATTACTACTAATAATACTATAAATATTATTAATAATAATTAAACAAAGCAAATAATAAAATTCGCCTTGTTTCATTCTTTTTGTCAACTTAGACTCGACCGCCGGAATATGAATCAAAGACAAAAGCCTACGGGCAATTTCATGCTGTCGATGCACTAGAGCGCTTCAAGTCTTTCAAGTTCCATCCAAGTTAAGTAAGCCTTTCAAGTTAGAGAGCCATTTCTAACCAAGGAAACTTTTTCAATTGTTCGCTTGTGACATCTTTCATGGAGTCTTGCTTCATGAAAGTCTTTCAATGCTTGTTGTTTGAAGTCTTTCAGGACTTCAAACAACCAAACAGAAGATCTAAAACAAGAGTCATATAAAGTTACACAGCGGCAACCAACTGTGATCTTCTCCCGCACGTAAATCCCACCAGATATCTGACGTTGAATTAATGTTTACTTAAACGTTGTTTGGTTAAATCAACGTGAATTCAACGTCGTTTCTGCACAATTTGCCTGGTAAGAACGTGGCTGTAGAACTATTGCGGTTTGAATGTTAGCAGTTGACGTAACCTGAAACTTCGAAATAGGCATTTCATGAATTATAATGAATTCATTTTAAATTATTACCATATTTTTAAGTTAGTTTTGAGTAGTCAAATTTCAAACTGAGCGGTAGTTTTTCTTTAGAAATCTGGTAATATTTACGTAGGTAGAATTAAAGGAGTTTAAAAATTATGTGCCAGCCAGAGACGAATTCTAGTTTTAGAAGAGAATTCTGAGGACCGAAATGTGTATGAAACTCTTAGTCTCAGAGTAAAGAATCTATAAAACAATTCTAAATTTTTTCATATGGATGTATTTGGATCATGCCGCTGTATAATATAATATATAGGGCGATTTCGAACTCATATCCATAATCTTATCGAGATATCGTGGATCTGAAAGTGCACCATTTGTGAGGCATTGTGAGGAATCGAAGAACTTTAGATAGATGAAAAAAATCTTATTCAAATTAATTTTATCAGAAAAGTTCAAATTGTTTAAAAAAATAATGACTACAATGTCCTCTATATTTGAAATAAATCTTATTAGTATTTTGCATTTTAATTGACGTATTTATGGGCTTTCCTCCTACTGACAGTATTTTACTTCAAGGATTACTATCGCTTCCGCAAGTTATCGATATCTGAAATTGGTTTAAAGTTTATAAATTATAAAATTTGGTTTTAAACACTTAGACATATCGATGAAATAGTTAATTATCGATGATTTAAAAATATTTATATATAAGATGAAGAATTTTCTATGGAGCGTGAAATTCTTTAACTATCTCGTTAAGAGTCATCAAATCGCATTTTATGATATCACGGCTAAGTTGTCTGAATATTAAATGAAAAGATATCATTTTATACGATACCCGATTTTATACGATTCTTCACATTGCATAACATCCCAAGGATTTCTGGGATGTCCTTCCCATTTCATTACATCCCAAGGATTTCTTTGATGTCCTTCCCATTTCATTGCATTCCGAGGATTTCTGGGATGACCTTCCCACTTCCTTACATTACGAGGATTTCTGGGATGTCCTTTCCACTTCCTTACATTACGAGGATTTCTGGGATGTCCTTCCCACTTCCTTACATTCCGAGGATTTCTGGGATGTCTTTCCCATTTCATTACATCCCAAGGATTTCTGGGATGTCCTTCCCATTTCATTACATCCCAAGGATTTCTGGGATGTCCTTCCCATTTCATTACATTCCGAGGATTTCTGAGATGTCCTTCCCATTTCATTACATCCCAAGGATTTCTGGGATGTCCTTCCCACTTCATTACATTCCAAGGATTTCTGGGATATCCTTCCAATTTCATTACAATCCGAGGATTTCTGGGATGTCATTCCCACTTCATTACATTCCGAGGATTTCTGCTAATTCCTTAACTTTCAATTAGGTCTAAATCTGCTGCTAATTCCCTAAAGTTAGTTCGAGCCTGCAGAGATGTTGCAGTAAGGGCTCAGAACAGATCGAGGGTCTTTACCCTCATATATATTATATGAAGCGAATGTAATGAATGAATAAATGAATTGAGGAATGAATTCCTCGCATGAATGATATGCGGAAAATCTATTGAGTGTGGCAGGTTTTTTAACGTTTTGGAAAGAAGTGTATATGATCATTAATTCATTATTTTCTTATGATTAAAAGCAATGCTTGGATTGCAACTTTTGGAGTCCCAAGAGTGGTGGATTCTATGCTAATTTGAATACATCTTTGTAACGCACTAATTTTTCATTATTATTATTTATTACTTCATTTTAATTGGTCTTTACTTCATCAATTGGAAGCACACCAAAACCTTTAAATACTTTAACTTTAAATACTTTAAGTATTTAATATTTTAAATACTTTAAATACGAATATAATGTAACTCAAACGTAACCTGCTAACCATGTTTGGCAGGAAAATTGGGAGAATTCAGTTCATGTTCGTAGTTTAATACACAAAATACGGTGAATAAATTGAGTACTTTTGTATTGAATAAAAATCCTTTATTGAATCTGCGCCTGAATTTACCTCGAGTATACAGTTGAATTTTAAGTAGAAAACAACCGAACGGCTTCGGTTTCCCAAGCTACTTAAAGTTCCCTTGAAGTACAGATTTGCAGCATTGTATTATTTATGGAGATAAATCCACTTTCACATATCCTCTCTCCCGAAGTACACGCTTTACTAAATAGCATTGTGACTTCAATGCTAAGACAAAAGCATTCGTTCATTTTTGTTCATAACAGAATGAAGTCCATTCTTGAAGAAAATATTATGAAATATATCAATTTATGCAGTGGCAGTAGTCAGCTTTTATCATAACCAACAATTTTCACTGCCAGATATCTGACGAATTGCCAGAATTTTCCCTCGCTAAAAGGCCTTTTAGCACTAACAGTTTCCAGGAAGAGACCAGCTCCTCAAACGAGACTTGCCGTGGACCATCAATTGCGTCAGCCGAAAGCAATAGCCCAGCAAATAGAGACCCAAACCTAGACGGAGCAGCGGCCTCGGTTTCAAAACTACCTTGGTGCATTTTAGGCTCGATTTCACAAAACACCCCGTTTGCACACAGGGAAACATTAAAGCAAATTATTCAATCTCTCTTATCTCCCTTTAATCTCCAATGAAATCCATCTTAACTCAATTTTCAAATTTAATTTTCCGAAAAAGTGAAGGAAACTATTAGGGACCAATCGATGATGTGCAGATGGTTTCGAGAAGTAATGTAAAAATGATTCAAATCATCGTTTAATTGCTGCCGTGAAGCTTTTGTATGCCTTTTTACAGATTTAGACGATTTCCTGAAAATCAAAATATTTCTCAAAAATTAAAAAAGTAAAATTTCTATCGTGATTGTATGTTCTAAGTTTGTATTTATTGCTAGTTGACGGGCTGCGTTATGACTTGACATTTATCATGTCACATGACATTTATCATGTCACATGACATTTATTATGTGCTGCATGATAAATGACAAATAAATTAGTTTTTTATTCACGATCCAGAAAATGTCAATTTCGAGACAGGGCAGAACCATAACATCCCTGGAGAATAATTCACTGATAGGATTGTAATTAGGGTACATTATTATCTACGAAATTTCCCTCGAGTGTGAGAGAAGTGAAAGTTGAGAACGAGATCCGAAAACAACCAAGGGTTCAACCAAGCATCTTTGAGAGCTGAACTAGATTCATATCCTGGTTTATTTAACAAATTCGGCGAGCTCTCAGATAAGAAGGCATTAAGTGAACCAGTAACTGCAGAACGGCTCGTCGTAAAACTTAAAAGTTTCTGTATTGTTTAACTTGATCAATATAGGGCATCGAATTACTGCTTCAGGATAAATGAACTAAATAATTATAGTTCACCCACGTGTGGCTTCAGATTGACGAACTAGATTATTTTTACATGTTTGATAGTTATTACTGTTTACTTGATAATGTTGTTCTCAGTAGAACGATTCCCCGTTCACAAGTATTGGAATCAGGTAACAGTTTGAGATAATAAAATATTAATTTCTTGTGTCATGACCTCTTCTGGAAAAGGTCAGAGCTTCCACATATTTCCCGTGTTTTACAACATCACCGACCGCCCTTTGAAACTAAGATTTTTATTTGAAGCCTTGGTAAGTCAACTAACCAACTTCTCTCTGGACAATTTTAAACTAACATCCTAATTTTTGTTTCCTAACTTTTTTCTTCGCAGGTGACATTTTTTCCTCTGCTATTCAATTTGAAATTCGCTCCCTGACTGAAATATGAACTGAAGTTGAGACGTTCTGCCCGACTTTATAACAGCTGCAGGAATGTATTCGTCCAGAGTTTATTAAACAAAACGGAATCGTGAGTGAAATGAAAGTTGTTAAGTTCGTAAAAATACTCCTATTTTTCTCGAATGAGCAGAGAATTCAGAAAATTGTGTACGTTATTACACAGAGTTATTGATGTTCAAACGAAGCTCATTAATCAACTGTGACTGATGTCGGTCCCCAAGATCATAACCATTGCTGAAACTGGAGGTGCTTCATAAAAAGAATCCATGATTTTTTTATTGAAATGAAAGAACTTTCTCTCACCCTAAGTATTTTCCACTCACCCTTGAAGAACTTCAAGAATTTCACATAATATTGTTTCCCATTTTGCTTTAGACGTAAAATTGTGCATAGCATTCGTCTTTTCATCGAGTCCAGCAAGTCGAAAAAGCCAATAATTTCCGAACTTCAATTTGTTGGAACTTCCACGTGAAACCATCTTTCAATTCATTGATTTAAATTCCTGAATAACATATTCAATACGCTTCACTAGCCTTTTGTCCATTACCTCATCAAGCATTATATGTTGCAAACAAATTTATTCTGCTACTACGGTGAAAACTAAATCAGAATGATCCCATTAGTTAACATTTAATAAAGCCCCCCTCAGTTGTTGTTAATTGCGTGATTTTAGAGAATTATCATCAGTCAGAGACACAGCATCTTAAATTTGTTTAAAATATAGACACAGCATCCTAAATTTATATAACAATAATTGAATCGTTACGATAATAAACGCAAAGTTCAAGGAAATAGAGGAAGTAAGTTAGCCTACCTTCAACTATGGGGGACACTGAACATCGCATTCGCCTCGTGCTTCTAGGTGGTGCAGGAGTGGGTAAGAGTTCGATTATCAAACGTTTCCTGTACAACCTGTACTCTGATAAGTACAAGAGCACCGTGGAGGACCTGTACAACAGGGACTATGACATAGGCCCCATCACACTCAAAGTTGACATACTTGACACGGCTGGAGACTACCAATTCCCCGCCATGCGGAGGCTCTCAATAGCTAACGCGCATGCCTTCTTGCTCGTATATTCTATAAGCGAGGAGAGCTCATTCGAGACCGTGCAGCAATGCATTGAAGAAATACGAGAACAAAGGGCGGATTTCGAAGACCTTCCTATTGTTATTGCCGGCAACAAGATGGACCTCGAGATTGAAAGGAGAATCTTCAAGGAAGACGTCACTGAATGGACATCAAAAAACGCTTACACTTTTCGGTGAGTACCAAATGTTATCGAAGTCTCGCAAACCTAAATCCTTCTTTGTAGGGTTTCACTAATGATGTTCTACCAGGAAAACATTTTGATGTGAAGATATTTTAGTGCTACCTATATTTAATATTTTACTAAGCATGTTTCCGGCTGTACCTTCCACAAAACTTCTTATAAATATATAAATATATTAAGCCTCAATATTTTCTTCTCATTTTTGGATAACAACTCAAGGTTCTTAGTTTAAATCGCTATTGATGTTAGAAAATTTCAGTTTTGCCTATTATATGCGTCGAGTTCTCTGAGTTTTTCATCTTCTGAAAGTGTATTATCATGACTAAAATAATTTATTCAAATGATTTCTATGGAACGTGGAAGACTCAGATATGAAAGTTGATGATATTTTTCTGTAATTTTTTATTTCTTGCAAATTTCAGCGAACGTTAAATGAGTTCAGAAATTTTTGTTCGTAGGTATTCCAGCGTTGCATAAAGTGACTGAAAACATTTTAATCGGCACATCGTTCTATGAAAATTTGACGCATGTGAAAAGGGTTATGAAGACTGAAATATACCGAATCCATTTCCGGGTCATTGTGAATGTAACGCTTTTCTCCCCTCCAGTGCATTCGCATCAGTAGTGTTGACGATATTTTCCCTCTATGAATCATATGAAAGTGCAATAAATATTGTGAAGAATATAACCTTATTCCTTATGACATATTATATAGTAATAATATCACATATAGATGCTCTCAGTGAATGTCATTTTTGTACAGTAATATTCACTAAACAAAGGGAACTTTATTTAATTTTAGGTGGACTTCTATGAATTTATTATATGAGAATGAAACCCACTTCGTTCAGCCTTTAACCAAGTGGGTACTCACTTAGAAATCATTCTTTTTGTAAGTAATAAAAAGAAACTGAACCAATTTACTTTATTGAACTTCTAATATTAAGGCACAATAATCTTTCTAAATTCAATGTAATAAATAATAATAATCTTTCTAAATTCAGATCTTTCTAAAATACGTGAATATAGACTCTGTTTTCCCGGAAGTGATCAAATGTTTTAGAGTTCTTGAATTGAATGTTATTTTATTGGTAGACATTAGGCATAAATTTGGTGTTAATTTTAAATTAATCAGTGTTAGAATTGTAAGAATGTTTTAGAGAGTATTGGACTGAGCGGAAACTTGACTGTTGTCAGTTCAGTTCATTAGTCTCTGATGTTCAAATGTGCGACGTTCCTTTGAACGAATATGTTTTTATGTGAAGAACAGGAGTTGATTTATAATTGAAACGGTGTGACAATAAAGCAACCCAACAAATATATTTGTCCATTTGTGAATCAGACATTTTAATGTCGGATGCTCTTGTAGTGTTGACGATATTTTCCCTCTGTTAATCATATGAAAGTGCTATAAATATAGTGAAAAATATAAGCTTATTCCTTATGACATATTATATCGTTATTATATCAAATATAGTTGCTCTCAGTGAATGTCATTTTTGTACAGTAATATTCACTAAACAAAGGGAACTTTTTATAAGTTTTTATTTAATTTTAGGTGAACTTTTATGAATTTATTATGCGAGAATCAAACCTACTTCGTTCAGCCTTTAAGCAAGTGGGTACTCATTTCGAAGTCATTTTTTTGTAAGTAATAAATATAAACTGAACCAATTGACTTTATTGAACTTCTAATATTTAGGCACAATAATTCAGATCTTTCTAAAATACGTCAGAATTTAGTTTTTCTATTTTCCCGAAAGTGATCAAATGTTTGAGATTTTGGATTAAATTTTATTTTATTGGTAGACATTAGGCTTATATGAAATAAATAATTTGTGTGAATTTAATTAATTAATTAATAATCAGAGTTAGAATTGTAATAATGTTTTAGAGTGTATTGGACTGAGCGGAAACTAGACTGTTGTCAGTTCATTAGTCTCTGAAGTTTAAATGTGCGACGTTCCTTTGAACGAATATGTTTTTATGTGAAGCGACTTCTGAGCAATAAAGTATTTTAATATGTCTGTTAGTTCAAGGGAAATGAACAGCAGTTGATATTTTATCGAGAAACAATGCTCAAACAGGGGTGGCAAAATAAAGAAATGTTTAAATGAAGTTCTTTATGTTTCATAATTAAAGCTAAGGAGGTCTAATAAATATCCAAAGATTTATAATAAAAACGAGGCTTATTAATTAACGTAATAGAGACCTTCCTAGTCGCTAACAGTATATACCCGATCTCTCTTTCGACAAAGGTTTTGACTCGTGAAAAATATTGATAAATTACTCCCAGGTTGCCGGCTCATTAATGAGGATAAAATGAATCCAAACTGAAAAAATTGGGTCTTTGCTTCTTTGAAATCTTCGAGCTCATAAGTTTTACACTACTTTTATTTTCCAACTTCATCGCTTTGAAAAGCAGCTATGCTTTGAAAAGGGCAATGTTTTACCGTGAAGGTAAAAAATTAGCTCGCTGCATCGCAATTCTTAATTGCTAATAATTAGTGCAAACGATAGCAAAGTGGGGATGCTATTTTTTTTCTGTCTACCTCGACTTCATTCAAATAAAAATTTCTAACATAAACATCGCCTTCACTCAGAAAATCTAAACAATTGCCAGTGAAATTTTAATGCTTACTTAATTGTGTAATGTGAATACATGCGTTTACAGCTCGACAAACTCGGTATAAGTTTTTTCAACGAACGCTTTTCTAAACAAAAACTCGAGGAAAAGAAACTTAGAACCAAGTGTGGCATTTTGCAGACAATAATTTCATTGAAATATAACCTGATATTGAAAACTTTTGATGTGAGCAACATTTTTTTCTCAGGCAAGAGAAGAATTCAGAAGTTCTTGAACAGAGACGTTCAAACCACACATGCGTTAGACGCTAGCGAGAGAAAAATTACTAGAAAAATCAACAAATTTTATACACTATAACATCATCCTTGAAAGCAACAACTCATTCTAGCTACCAGAAATTGAGACTGAAAATATATCAGAAACAACATTATACATGCGTCCTTGCAATAAAAATGGAGATAACTTGCCAGAATATAAACTATAAACTATATATAGCAAACGCACTTTACTAAAAATACGTCCATTTTATTCGCTTCGAATTAAATTTTAATGACCGGCCTCACATTTCAATTTCCTCCCGTTAAATTATAAATGCTAACAAAGATTATGCAAGATCCGTTCAGAAATAAACCTCTACGTGTTCTTGAGTAACTGCTTAACAACATTGACAGGTGCACATGCAGCTGTTACATATTCTTCTAATGCTATAAGTGTTACATTTGCTGCAAGTCATGCCCTCACTGCATTTGCTGCAAGTCATGTCCTCACTGCATTTGCTGCAAGTCATGCCCTCACTGCATTTGCTGCAAGTCATGCCCTCACAGCATTTGCTGCAAGTCATGCCCTCACTGCAATTGCTGCAAGTCATGCCTTTCCATTTTATTAAAATTTCTAGGCTCATATACCGATACCAAGAAAGCAATAGATGAACAACTGAAATTCTAGCGAAAATTATTGAACTGAAAATATGCATTCCGATAAACGGACGAAAATTTAAGACGCTCAAATACCGAAAATACTAATTTATTAGGAATGCAAACCTCTGCTCTATGCAGCTCTGAAGCCGAGCAACTTTGCATGAATATCTGTATAACATTTTGTGGCTAGGTTTTCTATGTGGAGAAACAACTTTACATAAATATTTTTTTGGGGCTAGGTTTTCTATGTGCAGAAAGATTATTTTAGCGATAGACGCAGCGTTCGACGTGATCTCTTCCTACAAGAAGGCTCACCGCGAGTGAAAGATGAAATCAGTTGATGTATAGGTTGCGAGCCTTCATAAATATAAATAGCATCAATAAATATAAATAACATTCAATAAATATAAATGACATTCAATAAATATAAATATCATCAAAATTAATAATTCCCGCGAGTTAATGGAGTGCCAACAATTTTACATTTTTTTAAATAACAAAAATATTTTACAGCTCATGTTCACCGAGCTCAGTTTAAGTTATAGTATTCCCAGATGAGGAGAATTTAGACATTTTCAGACCCTGAGAAAGTGAATAAAATGAAATATTTAGTATAGCGAATAAAATAAGATATTTAAAAAATAGTAAATAATAATAGCAAAGAACGAGCCTTTGGTCCTTATTTTTTATTTTATTTTATTTGCTATTTTTATTTTATTTTTGCCCCCTTTTCTACGCATTTTTGGTGGTCATAAAATACTTGATCCTCTAGTTTATATACAATTCAATTCATGTGATTATCCTCATGCTTTTTCTTGCATTTTCCGTTTCAGAAAAATCCTGTGTGCAAAGATCGTTTAAAACTATCCACTTACAAAATGGTTTCGATGTGAAAATTGAACGAACAAAATTGTTCAATGTAATGAAAGTTACACTTCTGTGTAACTCTCATTAAATACTTATTTTATGATTTCTAAATATTATTGTTCGCGATATTTATTTATTGTGAGTTATTATATAGGTATTTATATATCGTAAAACCAAAGTATCAATACCTCATCTTGTATCTTGTTTACAGTTTTTATTTTTTGAATTTATATCACTTGTTTGCTTAAATCGCAAATTAACTAAGAATTTAAAAGCAAAGAAAAGTCCAAAAAATTCATATCTTTTTAGAAAACGCTTCGGAAACCAGCTCCATCATCAGTTCGTATAATCTAGAATCACAAATCAGAAGTCACAAATTTTAATTTTTTATCTTAGTACCTCTTAAGTGTCCAGTTATTTTCAATCAATTCAGTGCGTTCTTAAAACTATCCACTTACAAAATTGTTTCGATGTGAAAATTGAACGAACAAGATTGTTCGATATAATGAAAGTTACACTTCAGTGTAACTTTCATTAAATACTTATTTGGTGATTTCTAAATATTATTGTTGGCGATATTTATTTATTGTGAGGTGTTATATAGGTATTTATATATCGTAGAACTAAAGTACCAATACCTCATCTTGTATCTTGGTTACAGTTTTTATTTTTTGAATTTATATCACTTGTTTGCTTAAATCGCAAATTAACTAAGAATTTAAAAGCAAAGAAAAGTCCACAAAAATTCATATCTTTTTAGAAAACGCTTCGGAAACCAGCTCCTTCGTCAGTTCGTAGAATCTAGAATCACAAATCAGAAGTCACAAATTTTAATTTTTTATCTTAGTATCTCTTAAGTGTCCAGTTATTTTCAATCAATTCAGTGCGTTCTTTCTAGATTTGCTCTGGATCTTGATCAAGCATCCGTGTCTTCAACACAAATGAAGTTTTGAGATGAGCAATTTGCCATGCTTTATAAGAGTTCGCTAGAAATTTAAAAGCGAAGAAAACACCATCTATCTATTGTGAATAGATCGGCCCTCTGCCTGTAAATTTAGGTTTTTAACTTCTGTGGTTATTTTTTACTCCAAACTTTATTAATTTTCTGACTGTATTTATGTTCTAGATTTATCTAACTGACGATGGAGCTGGTCTCCGAAACGTTTTCAATAAAGATATGCTGAATTTTTGTTGTGTTTTCTTCGCTTTTAAATTTCTAGTGAATCTGCGATTAAAGCAATCTAGTGAAATTATTATTGTGATATGAATTCAGGTTAGCTGGCGCTGAAGACAACACCGTAACACTTACAATATGAGAGAAGTTAAAGCACCATTCAAGCTACAACACCATCGAATACTTTATGTGACAAATATATCTTTGTTACATAATTATCATTAATGGAATTAAATGAAGAAATGGGACTGGTATCCCATGAAGTAAATTTTGGTAAGCCAATATGTGACAAATATATCTTTGTTACATAATTATCATTAATGGAATTAAATGAAGAAATGGGACTCGTATCCCATGAAGTAAATTTTGGTAAGCCAACTAAACTTTTAGCAAGTAAAGTAAAGAAACAATATAGTTCATTACTATCTGAAATAGCCTCAATCGCACGGACGAACATTGTTAGCTTCTACAACCACTTGATGAACTTTTCCCGTCTACAGTAAAGCCGCGACGTTGGGATCAAGAACCTGGATTCACTTTATGATACTTTCTAAGCACGTGTTTAATTTTAATTAACCAGATCAGTTAAAATGAAAATTTAAAAGGACAGTTTGAAATGAGACTTTGAAGTAAAAAGTTACTATAGAGTTAGAATCGGATCGACTTCCAATGCATGCATACTGAATTGTAAGCCAAAACTGCTCTCCCAGTTGCGAAGCCTTGCTTTGAAATGCAGACAGAATCTTTGATAACAAAGGGACAATAAACAAAGGGACGAATGCTATAATGAATAAGTCATCAACCCCAGAAAACGAACTTTCATGCGAGAATAAAGGCCCTGGAACTTATATGAACAAAAATTTTGTTTTTGTCTTAAATTGCATTTTGATACAATTTGAAATCGTGATCTAAATAAAAATGAAACTGTCAATGGAATATATAGCAGATTAGTAATAAACAAGTAGTAAATACACGATATAATATTGCAAAAAAACGCAATATCAAGAGCAAACGAATTTTAAATACGTTATGAAATTACATATCCAAAACACGGGAAACGTCGAACTGATTTCAATTATTTCCCGATCACTACAAATGTGAAAATTACATAGCCGATTTTAAAACGTCAAATTCTATGCCACATTGCAGAAACCTTAGAATACATTTTTTTCATGAGTTACCATTTTATTATATGTTAAAAAGGGAATCCCTAGATTTGATTCTTTATTTTCAGTGGCACGTAGTTTACAGAATGTTACAGAATGGTCATAACCTCATAACTTTCAAGCTTTATTTCTAAATTTTGGAATTGTGCACTTCCAGCATCAAATATCACATCATCGCTAGAACAATTTTTGAGACTTCATTATCCCGTTAGAATGTAATGAAAAACTGTCCGTGATTTCTCACTTAACAATCATCTAAAGGACACACGAGAAACTCAAATTATTATATGATTTATATTTATGCTGGTATATATCACGCAAATACCAGAAATATTTTTAATTCTGAAATGAAGCTTTTATTTAACCGCCTACAAGATTGCGGGAACCATCTTCAGCGCTTCGGAATTCTTCTAAAGGAAGTAATAATACTTAAAAGACGACGACGAGCAGCGGCAATTTATTTAGAACGAAAACTTTCATCAAACTGGCTTGCGGTCGGTCAAATTTGTCGGTTTGTGAATACTTACTTTAAAACTACATGCAAAGTTGATAGCTTCATGAATATTCTAGATATGAGCTTTATTTCTTGCATGAAATTTATATGGAAATTTTTTGCCTTTCATACGAGTGTCCCATTTCCATTAGATTCTTAAAAGGCCGGTCCCTTGCGTGCTCAGCGATGCATTCAATGAAGGCTCACGAGACGACTTAGGATCGTTAAATCCCTAGACTCGTTTCTGGGGTAATTTGAAAGCGATTGAGGGTAATTAACGTCATTACCTGGGAAATATTTCAACTTTAGCCCGTGCAATGACTCGTTAATTCTCTTGATCTTCCGAAAACTGCTCATTATAATTTGTCAGCGAAAAAGCAACTGACGCAATACTAAATTTTTTATATGGTTAGTGGATTCAGCGCTTACCTCACTGGCAGTGTAACGGCGATAAATCATTGAAATTCTATTATATAGGTAATAAGTTTGTCCAGGTTCTCTAGATTAGAGCTGTTATTATTAAAAAATATCAGTCGTGTGCCTCTATATAGGTCCCTAACGTCATAGAGAGCAACGAACCGTAAAAACCGATAAAACATGTGATTAGCCTCAAATAAAAGGCACATCTAATGTGAATATTTTACTTCTGGGCCAACAATGATTCTTCAACCTATGCATTTTCAAAAAATTCTATCAATATTTTCCAGTTATTGTTTAATACAATTTTTTTTAATCAAAATATTCTTGATATTATCAGTAATCAGAGAACTCAGTTGGTTATGTCATAATGTTTCATGTCGCAAAAAACCGAGGCTGCCATGAAATTTGCATTTTGAAAGCCTCACTCAAAATTCAATTCAAAAATGATTGTATAACAGAGATCATTACACACAGAGATCACTCAAAATTTAATTCAAAAATGATTGTATAACAGAGAGTGCTCTTCTGCGATCGATTTACATCGAAACAAATCAGGATAGAATTACCCATGTCATGCCAGTAATTAACTGTTAATGTTACAGAAATTGCAGTTATGTAGAAACAATTCTCGCTTTGAAGAACTATTTATGCAAAAACTATATATAATCTCTATACAATATAGAGATTACATATAGCGCGTTTAGAATCTATAGCAACATATATTTGAATATTGCGACATTCGAAACGTCCTTAATATATTATTATTTGCTAAATCTGCCTATCGATCTACCAACGTCATTTAAAGAATCATTCATCTCCTTGAAAATTATAATGCATTCTTTGGTTATTCATTGTACGCATATAATCTCTATACATTTGTACTACAATTTAATCATTATTCAACGTTGCCTTAATTAAAATAAATTACTTACTCAGAACACGAAGCGTTCACGTCACATTCAAATTAACGATATAATGACGCACGTGATGAACTCAGAACACGAAGCGTTCACGTCACATTCAAATCAACGATATAATGGCACACGTGTTGAAATCAGGAACACGAAGCGTTCACGTCACATTCAAATTAACGATATAATGGCTCACGTCTTGAAATCAGGAACACGAAGCGTTTAAATTACATTCAAATTAACGATATAATGACGCACGTGTTGAACCAAAAACACGAAGCGTTCGCGCTAAAGACAGGCGCTGCACTGCGTTACGATTATATTCCTGCTGACAACACGTAAATGCAAAATTAAATTAAACGTAATTAAGATAAATGTAAATTAAATTAATTAATTCTAGCTAGTGGTGGGTTTTCATCTCCAATTCTATTTTTCTGCATGGTTGCACGAGTCAGAGAAGAAACATATTGTAACGTTTCAAAATAAATCAGAAACACAGCTACAAATGATGAATACAATTCAATGGTTTCATTGTATTACATTATGTCGTTATGAGGCTGAATAGTCGTAAATTGCTCCACAGCGGTTATCAGGTTAGAGCTCGACTGACGGTCGAATTCGAGACCAGAGTTTATTACTTACTTGAGAAAATGGCTAACGATTTCAAGGTATATTTCCTCCAAAACCGCAAAATGCTGTGAATATTCTGCGATGTTAAGAATCGGCGACAGGCCTACGGCCTAATAAACGCTGAAACCGCTATTATTATTATTATTATTTATTATTACATAAATTGCAGTTTTGTAGAAACAATTCTCGCTTTGAAGATCTATGTATGCAAAAAAATATATAATCTCTATACAATATAGAGATTACATTAGTGCGTTTCGAATATATAGCAACATATATTTGAATGTTGCGACATTCGAAACGTCCTTAAAATATTATTATTTGCTAAATCTGCCTATCGATCTACCAACGTCATTTAAAGAATCGTTCATCTCCTTGAAAATTATAATGGATTCTTTGGTTATTCATTGTACGCATATAATCTCTATACATTTGTACTACAATTTAATCATTATTCAACGTTGCCTTAATTAAAATAAATTACTTTTTAGCGCATTTTCTCATTTGTGGAAAAATTGCCCTATTAAGCTCGTCATGTCCGTCAGCCTGTCCGTCCGTCCTTCTGTCCATGACTTCATGTTTTCGCCGACGAGAAAATGCGCTCTCTATCACTTATTGCAGTGAGTACTGAGTTATATTTTTTT
Organism: Hyalella azteca; assembly: GCF_000764305.2. NCBI lineage: Eukaryota > Metazoa > Arthropoda > Malacostraca > Amphipoda > Hyalellidae > Hyalella > Hyalella azteca. The sequence goes on from NW_025940725.1 coordinate 97,444, forward strand.
CTAATTAACATCATCAAGACATCAATGTCGAGAATGCTCGTGTCATTCATTCATTCATTATTTTCTATGTTACCTATATTACCAGTTATTAGTTTGATCCCTGAAAGAGACTTGTAGGAGCACAAGGCGGAGCGACAAGCAATGTTTGACGGACTCAGGCGCTCGTAAAATAAATGCTATTGGAAAACAATGAAGCTCGAGACACGGCCGGTGACCGCATGTAAAGCAGCCTCAGGGGGACCGAATGCTTCAGGTCAACGGCCCAGTGGCGCACGTGTTTAACCAAGAACACGAAGTGTTAACGTCACATTTAAATTAACGATAAAATGACGCACGTGTTGATCTCAGAACACGATGCGTTCGCGCTAAAGACAGGCACTGTCCTGCGTTACGATTATATTCCTGTTGACAACACATAAATGCAAAATTAAATGTCTGGCTATAAGTGGGTTTCCTACTCAAATGCTGTTTTGCTGCATGGTTGTACGAGCCAGAGATGAAGCATATTGTAACATTTTAAAATAAATCATAAACACAGCTACAAGTGATGAATATAATACAATGGTTTTATTGTATTACATTATGTCGTTACGAGGCTGAATGGTCGTAAATTGCTCCAGAGCCGTCATCAGGTTAGAGCTCGACTGACGGTCGAATTCGAGACCCGAGTTTATTACTTACTTGAGAAAATGGCTAACGATTTCAAGGTATATTTCCTCCAAACTAGCGATCTGTGCAAGTACGCGAGATGAATTGCTATCAGTCAAAATTTGTTAACATAATTCTAGGAAATACTTTCTGTGCGCGTAATTTTGTATTCAGGTATTCAAATTATACCTCGTGCCGAAACTCAGGTTCAGTATGAAGGGGCACCCTCATGTCCAGTATATGTTATCGTATCGTTAGCCCTCGAGGATAAGAGTTGTTCACATTATATTTGTCCACTGCTCTTTATGCTTAATGAACAGCTAGGAGAAGACGTCCACTGCTCTTTATGCTTAATTAACAGCTAGGAGAACACGTCCACTGCTCTTTATGCTTAATGAACAGTAATGAGAACACGTCCATTGCTCTTTATGCTAGATTAATAGTAATGAGAACACGTCCACTGCTCTTTATGCTTAATGAACAGTTAGGAGAACACGTTCACTGCTCTTTGTGCTTAATGAACAGTTAGGAGAACACGTTCACTGCTCTTTATGCTTAATTAGCAGTAAGGAGAACACATTCACTGCTCTTTATGCTTAATGAACAGTTAGGAGAACACATTCACTGCTCTTTATGCTTAATAACGTCCACTGCTCTTTATGCTTAATGTACAGCTAGGAGAAGACGTCCACTGCGCTTTATGCTTCATGAACAGCTAGGAGAAGACGTCCACTGCTCTTTATGCTTAATGAACAGCTAGGAGAACACGTCCACTGCTCTTTATGCTTAATGAACAGTAAAGAGAACACGTCCTGTTTTCTAGACCACTAGAACAGGTCTCGTCCTACTTTGCTCAGGGCTGCTCCATTTACACGTGCAGCTTACAGCCGATAGCCTTTACTACAATATAACTGGGACAACATTTTTTTAATGTTTACTGCTCTGAAGCATGGAAGCCTTTGTCTATTTTTCATTTTTAAAGTTTTTATTTTTAATACATAACCAAAATATTTTATATTCATATTAGTAAAAAAATTCCACTAACGTTGACGGAACGGACTTATGGAAATTAAAATAAAAATTTGCAATAAATAACTTTGAACGCTTCAATGCAACGCGTATTAACTATGTCAATGAATTAAGGTAAAACTGATCCGAAAAAATTTATTTGTAAAACAAATCCTGGATGAGCTGTTTACGGTGTTTTCAAGGTACAAAAAAGGATATTAAATATCAGAATTAAAATATTTCTATACATATCTGCCCCAAGCCCAAGGATTACGAGACCATACCTTTCGACAACTAAAGCAAACATATAAATCAGTATTAACTGATTTATTTACTTGTAAAAAACCTCAACGTGTTTAAAAATATGTTATAAACAAATTATCTCGACAAGTTTACAGTTTTTCTTGGCTGTACCGAGAAGTGGTTTACATTATTGAAGAGCATCACGCAAGCCGCATCGCCTATTCAATTTTTAACAGAATATACTAGGCCATATACACAACTAACAATATTTTCTTGAGTGCGCGTGGAGACCTAAGTATACTTTAAGACCAATTTATCGTCTGTCAGTGATGGGGTTTAGCTCGAGAAATCGTCAGTGATGGAGTATCGGAGTTACAAAACTCAAAACTAATTTTGTCAGTAGGGCCTCCAAATTTTCAGAGCGTGGTTAAGTCTCTAGATGAAAAAATTTTCAGAGCGTGGTTAAAAAACCCTAGATGAGTACAGCTTTTATGTGTGTCTCTGAAATAAGTCATTGTATTGCGCATATAAAAAATAAATAGTCAAATAACTGGCAAAGCTAATTGTAATTTGTCTGCCATATGAGATTTCAACACAATATTTCTAAAAGATCAATAATTTTGCTTCTATTTTAGTACTTATTGAGCATTCTCAAATACGTTTTAATCGACCCTATTCTCCCACACTGAGCAGGTCAGCATATAAGCGTAGGGCAATATTTGTGTATTTGTGTAGCTTAGGATAAAACTGGATGTTGGCATTTATGCTTGATAAATTTGAACTAAGTGAAGACAAATCAATATAATTGCATCGATATTAATTTAGGCTTGTATCTTGAGCAGGTCAGATCATTAGGACTGAACCTTATCCCAAGAGTTCACATACTAATTTATATTTACTTTGTACTATTGTCAATTACAGTATATTCCCTTGTATCCTGTCTACTTTAAGCCTGTAACGTTAACCGTAATTTATAAATGCAACCTGCCTACTTTAATTTGATGATTTTATTAAATTTGAACGTCCCTGTTCCTATTGCTGACAAAAACTTGTAACGAATTATCAACAAGAACCAAATGCTGTATATATATGTACCGTCCAATTTTGCATTCTGACAACAACTTAAAATTTACGATAAGTAGTCTATAGAATGATTTAATATTATTTAAAATGCCGTATTATGTTTTCTTTCGTTGTTGTTTAACTCGGTTCATTCACACATGGAACAGAATGACTAAGTTCATCTGTTCCTCTGAAGCGCGCGGCACTCGCAACACAACGAATTTTGGAAGTGGGTCGAGAACATCGCATGACTTAATCCACTCATGTCCACAGCCTCTATAATATCATCACTTGAATGCCAAAAGACTTTCAAAATATCATCACTTGAATGCTAAAAGACTTCCAAGGTTCAGCTTAAAGATGACTACTGACTACTTTAAGAATTTAGAGGTGCAACTTGAAGATGAACTCGCATATTTCATCACCTGAATGAAATGAAATTTTCATAGTTCAAAATATAGATGACATCTCCTCAAAAAAATGAACAAGCCTTTAAATCGTACTAAGTCCTTATTTCGTAATTTTTCTTCGACCTGAGTAATGAATTTTTTACTAGCCGATTATCATCTCATTTTGCCCTTGCACGCCTATCGCTCCGTGCAGATGAGACGGAAGTCGCTTTGCGCTGTGAAGGGCCAAAGTTTGAGGCTAGATTCACTTTTATGGGCAGTGTCTTACTTTCGTAGTCAGGCTTCGCGTCGGTAACTTGATGAAATTGGGGCGGCGCTCCCAAATGTTAATGAAGAAAACACTAGGCCAGCCCCGTGGCTATCGATTGCCGATACACAAAGAGAATACGTGGCAGGTCAACCGACGGTGGCTGGGACAGGTTCATAGTCAAGGTGTGAGTATAAACTAAATTTTAAAAATGACTTTTTTCCTTTTGCAAGCGTACTCTTCACTTTTGCGTGACTAGGTCTACCAGGTACACGCAAATATTAGTTATGACGCGAAGAGGTTAATGTTAATGATTTGTTTTTATGACAACAGACGACGAATGCAATAGAAGATGGCATTTAGTGCAGATGAGACGGAAGTCGCTTTGCGCTGTGAAGGGCCAAAGTTTGAGGCTAGATTCACTTTTATGGGCAGTGTCTTACTTTCGTAGTCAGGCTTCGCGTCGGTAACTTGATGAAATTGGGGCGGCGCTCCCAAATGTTAATGAAGAAAACACTAGGCCAGCCCCGTGGCTATCGATTGCCGATACACAAAGAGAATACGTGGCAGGTCAACCGACGGTGGCTGGGACAGGTTCATAGTCAAGGTGCGAGTCTAAATAAACTTTTAAAAATGATTTTTTCCTTTTGCAAGCGTACTCTTCACTTTTGCGTGACTAGGTCTACCAGGTACACGCAAATATTAGTTATGACGCGAAGAGGTTAATGTTAATGATTTGTTTTTATGACAACAGACGACGAATGCAATAGAAGATGGCATTTTAAAAAAAATATAACTCAGTACTCACAGCAGTGAGTGACAGAAAGCGCATTTTCTCGTCGACGAAAACTTGAGGTCACGGACGGACGGACAGACAGACAGACGGACATGGCGAGCACAATAGTGCATTTTTTTCATAAATGAGAAAATGCGCTAAAAAGAAAACAGATTAAAATATAAAAAGTAATATTCAATTCTTACGAGGAGGGAACTTATCATTACTTTGTACAACTTATTTGCCATTTGTTGGCTTCAAAACATTTATTAGGTTGTAATTACCCTAGCTAAATTCGGGAACCGCCTACCCTAACAAAATTTAGAGCCGAGGGCGGCTATGGATTAAGGAACGCCTAGGACTCGGGGAGCATAGTCCACCAGCTTCCCTATGTTCGCTTTTCGGTCTACATTCCGGTCCCCGAATCAGACAGCTACAAGCGCCTGGTACTTATTCTGCCAACTCTTAATTGCCCTACTCTCAGGAGACTATTATAAAAGTCGGTAAGGAGGTTCTGACTAGCCGCTGATTGCGATCAGTTGGCCAACTGACCCAGAATAACTCTTACACAAACATAGCAACTCGATCTGGGGTGGAGGCTGAAGCATATCCCGAATTTTGTTAGGGTATATAGGCTTCACTACGCTCGGCGCAAAGTTTTTCTGGGCCTGCTTGGCCACCCAATCGAAATCAGTTTCTGGTCAGAATCTCTATTCCGACTTCATAGTCACTTAAGAGTATGCTAAGGGTTGGCCGAGTCGAGTCATACCGATCTAGCAAGCTGCCCAGAGGCGCTGTCTGTCAAACCCCGAGCCAAAGCGGACATAGAGCGGCTGATTTACGTGCACCGTGATTCCAGGGCGGCCCTAAAGCAGGGTCGCCACCGTCTCAAAATTTTGTTAGGGTAGGCATGTAAACCAATTCAAAATTTTCTATACAATGCATATAGGGTTTCATTCTCACGCAGCACAGTATTATAATTTCCTTCGTTTCTCGTTGACACACAAGCGCATTATGATAGTAATGATTTTTCTTTATCACAATTAGTGTCTGCGTTCAACACTAGTTCGCAGGAAAATATTTTTACGGAAGTTGCTCATTTAGACAAAGTTGTTCAAATAATTAGGATTTAGTCGCAGGAGAGTCAACGAATTTGAAAAGTAAAATATGGATCTTATTTCAATAAAACCCCGTCTTAAGTGAACAAAAAATAATAATTTAAAGTATATCAATAATTTACAACCTACAAAAGAGCCTACAAATCAATCGATGAACTATTTTTCGATTTTCTCAAGGGGGTGTTAGGTATTCTCTAGGACTCGTGCCCTACTTTCTCGTGTTATTTTAATGCGTAATGCGCTGTCGATGCAAGAGAAGCACGTATGTTTCTCGCTTTGTTCATGTGTAAAGTATTGATTTGATGTTGAATAGAAGTGAGGCTACATGAAAGACATAGTTCGATAAATTCATTCATTTGTTTGCAAAGCATTTGAAAAAACAGGTAAAAGATGCCTGAAAATATGGATGCATCAGTTAAACGGGCGATGGAGAGAACTGTGTTATGCGCTTGTCGAGCAGAACCACAACATATATATGTATTGGAATAAAATCATAGAAATTATTTTAAAATTTTAAAACATAGAATTTATTTATCAACTTTGCTACACGGCGAATTAAACTCTGATGCGTATGCCCGATGTTTCTCAGAACACTTCGAAATTGTTTATGTTCAATCAAGAACTTAAAATTGTTTAATACCGACACCTGTGATTGAATTTGAACACCTAAATCCATAATATGACGTTTCAAAGTGATCATAAATCTATTTCCTCATTGTATGCTAGTTTGATTCGATTCAATATGAGCAATAACTTGATGAATCTTGAATTATAGGGCATGTCCGATAAGTTAATTGTTTTCATACTGTATCTTTATTCTTCAATATTGACTGAGTGATATTCATCTTCTTTACCAATGTCAGTTATGAATATCAGGGAATCATTCCTCACCGCGTCCTCACGCAGCCTGGCTATGTTCAGTCTTAAAATGCCTAGCAAATTACGGACCAGCAATAAGTCCAGCAGCTATCTCAATCAATCGTCAGCTATGGAAAGATCGGGTTCCAAAGGCCGGATCCCTTGTGAATCAAGTCACGAAAAGTTCAAGAATCGGCAACAGGCCATGGGCCTATTTCTTCAGTGCCGACACTTCTATTCTATTCTATTCTAAATATACTCAAGCACAAAGCTCGTCTCGCCCTGAAGGGCCGCATGCCTAATGTGCTTGAGATCCCAGCCTCTTACGTCCCTTCCAGTTCTCTGATCCCGAAGCGACAACAGGCGTGGTTGATACGAGAAATCCAGCGCTACTTCTGAGTGACATGTCTGGCAGTTCTGCTGTCGGCCAATCTTAGCTCTGTCATTCTGAAGGACCACTTGTTCAATATTCAATATGCTGTTGGTTGAGTGTTAAACAATAGTGCACTAAGTGCAGTCCTCATCAAGAAATCATCGGTTTATTCACACATGGGCCAGAGGGTGATTTATTCACAGTGATTAAGTTCATCTGTTCCTCTGAAGCGCGCGGCACTCGCAACACAACGAATTTTGGAAGTGGGTCGAGAACATCGCATGACCTAATCCACTCATGTCCGCAGCCTCTATAATATCATCACTTGAATGCTAAAAGACTTTCAAGATATCATCACTTGTATGCAAAAAGACTTTCAAGATATCATCACTTGAATTAAAAAAAACTTTACTTCAATCCACTCCAAAAGTATCCAAATAATAGTGAAGTCCTTGTCAAGAAATACTCACAACGGGAAGTATCTAAATAATAGTGCAGTCATAGTCAAGAAATACTCACTAGAGGAAGTATCTAAATAATAGTGCAGTCTTTAACTTCGTATGATAAGTCGAACCGCATGATATGGCGTTAGTTTAGCGGCAATTGGGATAAATTGTTCTATATTGCAAATATTCCGTGATTATTCATGTACAAAAAAAGCCAATTTGAAACATTTATTGGAGCTAAGTGCTAATGAATGTTCTGGCCAGCTAAATACTGCATGTATAATTTGCATCGTTACTCGCACCCCACTCGTTATTTTTCCAATTTTCCACTTTAAAAATTATAAGTTTCCTCTTTAATTGGTCGCTTTTTCTCCCCTAATATTACTCTTAGATAAGTACACTTTTTAAGCTATTTTAGCGGAATGCTGGCCCTGTATGGTTCCAGCAAAAGCTTAGTTTGGCCGTGGTTCCACAGACGACGAAGTCAACTTTCATGGTTATGTTGGAACAGCCACATTCCTCATTCACAAGAAACACTTTATTAAACTCTGAATATTAATCGCTGCAATAACTTTACAGAACATAAAGTCCTTCAGTTAGTTTTCTTTCAGCATTTTTAGCGCATTTTCTCATTTATGGAAAAATTACACTATTGTGCTCGCCATGTCCGTCTGTCTGTCCGTCCGTCCGTGACCAAGTTTTCGTCGACGAGAAAATGCGCTCTCTGTCACTCACTGCAGTGAGTACTGAGTTGTATTTTTTCCAAATTTGATGCGCCTATATTTCTATACATAAAAATCCACGACGATTTGGTTATCAACAAAGCGTTATAGCAGCAATTTTTTTACAGGTTAGGCTACCAATGCTTTAACAAAACCGACCTAATACTTGTATAGATATACATAGGCAATTCAGGCTGGATTCTGGAGGGAAAGCTGGATGCGTGAATACAAATGCGCTCAGTGCAAGTAATGAGATTTTAAACCTCATACTAACTCATGTCACGCGCGCATTTTTCTATGGCAAAATGAAGAGGCTTCGTTAGTTTCTTATTATTAGTGAGTTGAAAAATACACTAGACACTTACACCTTAGCCCTCTACCGCATAACATGAATAACTGGAGCAATATTGTCACAAGCATACTTCCTAAGAAGGATACGTTCTAGTGAGCGCAAAATTACTTGCACTGATGGTTGCCGCCACGTACGACAACTTCAAAATGTTCTCTGTTGCGTACAAACGTCCTCAGGTTGCTACACTCAATAGTTTACGTATAATTGAATGTTCCCGGAGTGTGATATACGGCGGTAGAGGGTTAAATTGAACGCCACCGGAAACTATATTCTTGTATGTGATCTTGACGCGCCTCCTGCTATTGCCGCACAAACGTTATACATTATATTGGCATAAGCCAGGCACGGTGGCATGTTTAATTGTGTGCGGTATAACCTCATTTCCTCGCTCTATTTCGTCATATTCACGCTTTCTTGCATTAATTTTCAAAATATTTTGGAATTAAAAATACTTCGTAGATTTATTTTTTGAGCGACTTCATTTTTATGTACAACGAAACTGATTATTGAAAATCTTTGTAATTTTCTTAAATATTATGATACGCTTACACTTACCAAATGTTGATGACTTCTATTCTTATATATTCAATTCTAAAACATTCTATTCTAATATAAAAATAATTCACTGTTTTATTTTCCGATTCCCGTAATATAATCTGTTAAATTTACGCGATCCAGCTGAGAGCCACGCCAACAAAATATATCTAAAACTGGCAAATGAAGTTCTTCCAAATTAATATGTTTTCATGTGATTTGCTAAATCTTTCAAATTAACAAAAACTATATGAGAAGTTGCAGCAACCTCTTTTTTACGAACAAGAGCTCTTCCTTTTACAAGTTTAATTATTAAGCAATTTTCGCCGAATGTCTCCAAAAATGCAAAACACGGTTCAACTAAAGAATTCACTCAATCCTACACGTCACTTGATAGAATATTTATATTATGATATAGTTTTATCCAAAAGACGCCGCGTTCCTCAGCTGATGGCAGTAAAACTCAATAGCCTTCCCTCAAGTTTATTGTGTGGACGACATGACGACCATAGAATGAAGTGTTGAGGGCACACAGCCCGTGGTTATAGTACTATTATTAATTTATATAACCGAATGTTGTGATTAACCGAATTTAGTACGACATCTTCAAAAACCTGGAAATCGTGTGTACGACATCGTCGTGTGTACGACATCTTTAGTAGCCTACTTTAACCGAATGTGGTACTCTGTAGCCTTGCCTCAAGTTCATTGTTTGGACAACATGACGACCGTAGAATGAAGTGTTGAGGGCACACAGCCCGAGGGCCTCATTCTGGCTCCAGTATTGAACTCCGAGAATCGATGAGAGCAAAGACTTAACTAGAAGCGAGACGAGCATAAAAGCCTCCCGACTTAGCAACTGCGGTGTGGTAGCTGCGAATAATGATGCTGTAGCGGTGTTGTAGCTGCGCCTAGATGCGCCTAATGCTGCTGGATCAGTGTTGTAGATGCGACTAATGCTGCTGTAGCAGTGTTGTAGATGCGACTAATGCTGCTGTATCAGTGTTGTAGCTGCGACTAATGCTGCTGTAGCAGTGTTGTAGCTGCGACTAATGCTGCTGTAGCAGTGTTGTAGCTGCGCCTAATGCTGCTGTATCAGTGTTGTAGCTGCGACTAATGCTGCTGTATCAGTGTTGTAGCTGCGCCTAATGCTGCTGTATCAGTGTTGTAGCTGCGCCTAATGCTGCTGTATCAGTGTTGTAGCTGCGACTAATGCTGCTGTATCAGTGTTGTAGCTGCGACTANGCTGCTGTATCAGTGTTGTAAATGCGTCTAATGCTGTTGTATCAGTGTTGTAAATGCGTCTAATGCTGCTGTATCAGTGTTGTAAATGCGTCTAATGCTGTTGTATCAGTGTTGTAAATGCGTCTAATGCTGCTGTATCAGTGTTGTAAATGCGTCTAATGCTGTTGTATCAGTGTTGTAAATGCGTCTAATGCTGCTGTATCAGTGTTGTAAATGCGTCTAATGCTGTTGTATCAGTGTTGTAAATGCGTCTAATGCTGCTGTATCAGTGTTGTAAATGCGTCTAATGCTGTTGTATCAGTGTTGTAAATGCGTCTAATGCTGCTGTATCAGTGTTGTAAATGCGTCTAATGCTGTTGTATCAGTGTTGTAAATGCGTCTAATGCTGCTGTATCAGTGTTGTAAATGCGTCTAATGCTGTTGTATCAGTGTTGTAAATGCGTCTAATGCTGCTGTATCAGTGTTGTAAATGCGTCTAATGCTGTTGTATCAGTGTTGTAAATGCGTCTAATGCTGCTGTATCAGTGTTGTAAATGCGTCTAATGCTGTTGTATCAGTGTTGTAAATGCGTCTAATGCTGCTGTATCAGTGTTGTAAATGCGTCTAATGCTGTTGTATCAGTGTTGTAAATGCGTCTAATGCTGCTGTATCAGTGTTGTAAATGCGTCTAATGCTGTTGTATCAGTGTTGTAAATGCGTCTAATGCTGCTGTATCAGTGTTGTAAATGCGTCTAATGCTGTTGTATCAGTGTTGTAAATGCGTCTAATGCTGCTGTATCAGTGTTGTAAATGCGTCTAATGCTGTTGTATCAGTGTTGTAAATGCGTCTAATGCTGCTGTATCAGTGTTGTAAATGCGTCTAATGCTGTTGTATCAGTGTTGTAAATGCGTCTAATGCTGCTGTATCAGTGTTGTAAATGCGTCTAATGCTGTTGTATCAGTGTTGTAAATGCGTCTAATGCTGCTGTATCAGTGTTGTAAATGCGTCTAATGCTGTTGTATCAGTGTTGTAAATGCGTCTAATGCTGCTGTATCAGTGTTGTAAATGCGTCTAATGCTGTTGTATCAGTGTTGTAAATGCGTCTAATGCTGCTGTATCGGTGTGGTAGCTGAAATATTTGCCACTGTTATGAGCAAAATTTATAAATACTTGTAAAATTTTAATGTTAATCAACTCTTGTTGTTCATTAATGGTCTACCTATTTTTATTGCTAACATTTTTCAAGGCAGGAAAAAGGAAGGAACGTTAATTACAGTTGCTAAAATATTTCGAGTATCTGATATATTTTTAAGGAAATTCGTAAAAACATTAGCGAACTAGTGTGCACCAGGAATTGTAAATAATACTTAACTTTTGATTAAATTCTGCCTTTGTTCATAATAACAAATATTTTTAATTATCGCATTCGCTCTGAATTTGTAAGAAATCGTGTATAAGGCATCAGCGAGCTTACAATTGTCTTGTACTGAAGCCATTCATCTGTTCAATTCATTTTCCCAAACTACGTGTTCTAAAATGTCTCTCGCCAACGGTATCTTATATCCTTAATTTATTTTTTATATATGGACGGTAGTTTTAGTTATTAGATGAATATTAAATATCATTGATGACGGTCACTACATTATACATCATCACTACGACGGTGATAACATGTAGCAGTGTTGTAGCTGCGACTAATGATGCTGTAGCAGTGTTGTAGCTGCGACTAATGATGCTGTAGCAGTGTTGTAGCTGCGACTAATGCTGTTGTAGCAGTGTTGTAGATGCGCCTAATGCTGCTGTAACGGTCTGGTAGCTGAAATGTTTGCCACTGTTATGAGCAAATATTATACATGTAAAATTTTAATGTAAGTCAACTCTTGTTGTTCTTTAATGGTCTACCTATTCTCTATTGCTAAAGTTTTTCCAGGCAGGAAAAAGGAAGGAACGTTAATTACAGCTGCTAAAACGCGTCGAGTACGTATCATATATATTATTTAGGAAATGCGTAAAAACATTGACGAACTAGTGTGCATCAGGAATTGTAAATGGTACTCAACTTTTGATAAAATTTTGTCTGTTTTCAAATAACAATTATTTTTTTGTTTTTGTTTTATTTCGGCCGTTAGTCATTGCATTCGCTCTGCATTGGTGCGAAACCGTGTAAAATGTATCAGCGAGCTTACAATTGCCTTATACTGCAGCCATCCATCTGTTCAATTCATTTACCCAAACCACATGTACTGAAATGTTCATTCTTTTATTCATTCATTCAAACCAATGCCCACTTTTAACCAAAAAGCTATTTATGAGCCCACGCTCTTTGTGTGCCGCAGAACAGTACCCCAGAACAATATCAAAGCTCGTATATGAACCCAGGCAAGTTTGTTGACGCTGGATATTGTTTGCGATGCAAACAACAGCCCGTGTCACAGTCACCTGCATTTACCAGAACTTCAAGTACTGCAATTCTGGCCCCCGCAGCCGTGTTGGCGACGTCTCATGTGAAGCACTGGCAGCCCACGCAAACACGCACGATTTGACTTGTAAATGCGAGCACTGATCGTACTATCAATGTTCGCTTATAAAAGTATACGTTGTAAAGGGTCGTCTTTATTAGTTAAGTGAGGGAAGGTATTCAAGGTNTTTTCAAAGATGTGTATAAGAGACAGGTGATTGGCTGATTGACTTCATCTTTACTTGGTAAAGGTTAACCTAATAATTGATGTGACTGAGTTAACCTTACCAGGTAATCTATCAAACAACTTCGAGGCATAATCTGTACTCTGGACAGCGAATTAAAGCGTTGCAGACTTATGCAGCAATTCAATTATAAACTAAATTAGAGCAAAGGTCAACGCTTGGTGATAGCGTCGCGAATTACAAAGGACCGCGCGACTGCAGTTGCTGCATGGCCATTGTCTGGAGCAGAGCGGAGAGCATTTGGCCAGACGCAGCACCTGCGCCTCTGACTCGCTTAATTTATTTTAAATGAAACTCTGACTCACTCACCAATGATACTTTATATCCTTACAGTCACTCACCAACGATACTTTATATCCTTACAGTCACTCACCAACGACACTTTATATCCCTAATTTCTTTTTTACTGATGACATTAATTTTAGTTACTAGATGAATATTAAATATCATTGATGACGGTCACTACATTAGAGACATATGGGGAAAAAGTCCAGTGATCAAAAACCCTCTCCAAAAATATAAAGAAAATAGTGAGCATTACTAATGCATTATTATTCAATAATACTAATTAACGCATTACTCTAGAAATGCATTAACTTCCCGCTTGGGTAAAGTCAAGACAATCAAATTCCCAACTTGGGAGACTAAAATCATCATTAACATGCTATGTGGGTAGATCAGTTGGATTTTATTAGAATTAAATACGATTAAAAATAACAAATTTCCTGACACCATCCTGTGGTAGCATGAGATTTATATAAAAAATGACTATTGTACGCACATAGTATTAACAAAGCACGCGAGCAGTAGAAAAGGTGTGCTAAGCTCATAAAATATATTACCGATAATTCTACCTTGTCATCCATTGCATTGTGTTGTCATTCTTAAATGTAATCTATAATATCCCATACAAAGTTACATGATGAAAATCATGTAACAACGACAAGTTCTTCATACCTGCCATACGATGTTGTCATTATGAAATTCATAATATACTCTCACAAACAAAGTTGCTTAACAAAAACTATGTAACAACGATATACCAGTTCTCCATACCTGCCATACGATGTTTTGTGTTATCATTATGAAATTCATAATATACTCTCACAAACAAAGTTGCTTAATAAAATCCATGCAAAAAACGATAGACCAGTTCTACATACCTGCCATACGATGTTTTGTGTTATCATTATGAAATTCATAATACACTCTCACAAACAAAGTTGCTTAACAAAAACCATGTAACAACGATATACCAGTTCTCCATACCTGCCATACGATGTTTTGTATTGTCATTATGAAATTCATAATATACTCTCACAAACAAAGTTGCTTAATAAAATCCATGCAAAAAACGATGTATTGTATCGTATCGCGGCTTTCAAGCGGGATCGCGTCGAGAGACAGCGCATTGTTGTACTACGGAATTGATACCCTGGCATATCGGGACGCTCATTGTCTAAGCACAAAGCTCATTGTGCTGAGGAAGTCTCCAACATTAATAATAAAGCGTGTATCGCGAGGAAATAAATTAATTTAGTTCACATTATGTCCTCAGGTACGCAAATGGTCTGACGAGATTACCGTATACTACTCGTCTTTGCATGTAACTTCAAATTTTCGCTATAAAATACAGCCTCGATCGTTTGGCAATGAGAAATTACTTCCTTATTTTCAATGTATAAGTGATAATTCTCTTGAAAAACCGTTATTTGAAAGACACTATTTTTAAAACTACGGAGTTCTTAACGTTAGAACTCGTGACATTACAATCAGTTCAATGAATTTTTTAAATGATCTCACTTGTAACATTTTAATGCAAGAGCTCATGATAAAAAAGCCATGGAATATTTTATTACTCCAAATGAGAATGAAATCGGAGCCAAAAGAAAATTAATCGCTGTATTTTTAGGTCAGCTGAAAGCTGTTTTTCAGAACAGCTGAGATATATTTTTACTAGAGGATGAGAGCTAAAAATATTGTACCTGAGAATATCTGTCTTTGTGAAGTTTTTATATCTTACGAGAGGTACTAAAAATAAGCAAAACCTGGAAGTTTCGTGAAGATACGGAAGCTCCTGATGGATTGATACTCGAGAACTTTTTCCTATTAATTGTTAAGGAAATTCTCATTTTGGGGTGAATCAATTTGATGTTGACCTATTCTTGTACAACAAATTTTTTCAAATAAACTTGTGCTGGTATATTAAGTCGAAAATTTTCATATTGATTCATGACATCTATATTCCAGCTCTAAGATATTTACTACGTCATCGCCATTAAAGAAAAAGATCGAAAAAAGTTTTTTATGATGTTTAATATAAAAAGTTTAGTCGCCGAAAGTTTAGTAGTGCACGACGCGTAGACTCCATAAATTGTACTTCGAGCGGAGAAATGTGTATTGACGGCGGAAAAACAATTTTCTGAACACGCCCATTACGAGAACTCTTGCTATAAATTGTTGAAACTTTGAGTCAAATCGGTTCAATCCATGATCTTTTTCATCATTGAAAGTATAATCTGTAAATTATAACATTCTAATAGGGTTTTCGGTTATGCCGGTTTTCTAAAGCCAATAAAAGATTAATAACTTCAAATTAGTCTACATCCTAATAACCATTACTTTACGAACATCTATTAGGCTGATGAAGGCCACATTTAAGAACGATATCTCGATTTCTTCTGAAGAAGATTGAATACTTGAAATACCCTCGCTTCTAATAAACTTCCGGGATCTTGCCCGATCTGTTCAAGAGAAGACGTTTCCAAGTGCCCAATAATGGAAGTCGCCTTAACTGGGATTACAACTTCAAAAATCTTCGACACGGCAACGTAAATCTCATAAATGATCGTTTGATCTTCATGTGTTTAAAAGCTTCAAATTCATATTTTCATCTGCTGAAATTAAAGCGGTCATGTTAATGGATGGCATTTCCAAGTGAACAATAATGCACGACACTCCAACTGTAATTACAACTTGAAGTAACTCTGACATGGCACCGCAAACCTCATAAAAAATATAACTCAGTACCCACTGCAGTGAGTGACAGAGAGCGCATTTTCTCGTCGACGAAAACATGAAGTCACGGACGGACAGACAGACGGACGGACGGGCGGACAGTCGGACGGACAGACGGACATGGCGAGCACAATAGTGCATTTTTTCATAAATGAGAAAATGCGCTAAAAACGGTAATTTTTCATTCATATTTTAAGGCATCGAATCAAAATTTTCTTCGCCGCCAATATAATAAGACGATTTTCTTGTGATTACAACTTCAAGTAACTCCTAAATTGCAATGCTTACTTTATATGTATAATTTTCCTTTTTAAAAATTACAGCCGAGTTAGCTCTGCGTCGCCCAGCAATGAAATGCGGTGATACTCAAAGGTAAGCCAAAGTTGATATCGCTAGCGGCGGTGCGATGCGAATTTCCCGCTAGTCAACAACTCTAATTTTGCGCCGGCTTTTGTTGTGCATTCCAACGGAAAGAAGTTCTACAAAGACATCAATTCCTTCTTTTATATCAATAAACTTTTGCTTTAAAATGGCATCGTTCTATGAAACTTGGAGTTGGTATGTCGATTTTCAAAAAAATGGAATGCGACGTTATTGCACATGGAAACGTTATTGCACAGAAGATTTTGAGGTATATTACTATTATATTAATTGTTAATTAATTATATGAGGTAAAAAATAGCTGAAAAACGGTAATAGTAATATTTTTTAGAAGTAGAATTAAAGACTATGATATTCCTAATAATACTGATTATTATCATTACTTTATTATCTTCCCCGTCTCATCAATATTTTTTTTAATTCCATGAGTCTAATTTATTCCTGTTTTTTTTAGATTTCAGGTAACTAGGTAAAATGAATGCACGATATTTTCAACAGAAATAAAAGCTACAAGTTATAAAAACAAATAAAAACTACAGTTTTAAACCAAAAATAAAGCTACGAAATTCGCCAATGAAGTTTTATTTGAAATTAATTGAAACCGCAATATGATGCCAGGAACTATACGTATTTTTAAGTAAGCTAGAACTACTGTACTTAGACCAATCATTACACCGTGGACGAATTATCTTAATGCCAATCTCGAATCTTTTATGCGAAAAGACAGCATATAGTGCGGCAACTAACCTTCGACGCCAACTCCTGCCATACAATTCTATGTCGTATGCACATGCAATAACGTTCGTTTTTAGCGCATTTTCTCATTTATGGAAAAAATGCACTATTGTACGCGCCATGTCCGTCCGTCTGTCTGTCTGTCTGTCTGTCCGTTCGTCTGTCCGTCCGTCCGTGACCTCAAGTTTTCGTCGACGAGAAAATGCGCTCTCTGTTACTCACTGCAGTGAGTACTGAGTTATATTTTTTAGAGGTTAACATCACTCGCGTAATGAGACATTAGACGAACTCTGTAATTTAACGCGTGGTGATCGTAGCGTAATGACGGTTTGGCACAACGCTCGCTTAGGATAGTGAGCTGTGATATGCTCTCATTGCGAGGCTTAAGGCTCAATCTCGCCTTAATCGTCGAGGATTTTAGCATTTTCCTTCATAAGGTAATAAACCTTAAAAATGTTCCTGGCTCAATAATGATCGTTTAACATAAATCACTCTACGAAATTTTGTATATAAATAAATCACTTGCAAAAATACAAGATGAATAGCAGAAGAAACGAAAATTGTGCAAGCCTCTTTAATTGAGCAAGCCTAACTAAATTGATCAGGTGCTTGTCTCATTGAGTCTCAAATCTAAAGTCAACCGCAAGTCTGAAGTCAATCGCTGACCCCTCAACTCAGATGCTGCATGGTCAAATGATCTTAATAAGGTAACTAAATTGAAACATTATTATGGTACATGGTTAAACCTTATAAATCTGCCTACGTAGACTTCTTGGAATTATTTGCGTGCCTGTCGCAGTCCATTCAACTGTCAAGGGCCAGACGCAGATATCCCGCTCATCATTTCCAATGGGGTAGTTTACCCCGACTTATTGTTTTGCCTATCGCTGGCCAGTTGACGGCCGGCAAGCGAATGCTGATAATCCGCTGATGATTTTTAGTAAGGTACTTATTGAAAAAGAACGATGTTTTTTATAAGGTACTCATTGAAAATCCTGGAACGGTGGATTTCAAGTTTCGGGTACACAATTGCCAGCTTTGCTAGCTTATAAATAACAGAGTTATCAGCATATTTAAATGATTAGTCGAGATCTCACGCTTACAGACTGATAATAAGATAAAGTGAGATAAAAAGATATAACTCAGTCCTCACTGCAGTGAGTGACAGGGAGCTCATTTTCTCGTCGACGAAAACGTGAAGTCACGGACGGACAGACGGACGGATGGACATGACGAGCTTAGTAGCGCCTTTTTTTCATAAATGAGAAAATTCGCTAATAATATCACATTAGATAGAATATTTGCTGAAATTTTGAGAGAATTAATTAATTTTTCATGTATTTATCACTGAC
Source organism: Hyalella azteca (assembly GCF_000764305.2). Taxonomy (NCBI): domain Eukaryota; kingdom Metazoa; phylum Arthropoda; class Malacostraca; order Amphipoda; family Hyalellidae; genus Hyalella; species Hyalella azteca. The sequence continues at coordinate 115,654 of NW_025940725.1, forward strand.
CGCTTAACGCACGAAATTTCAAATGGTAATTTCTGATCATGGATTTAGCCCTTTCCAAAAAATAATTGGAACCGAAATAAAATTATTCCGTAAAACCAAAAATTATTTACAATCCTTAAACCCTTACAACCCTCATTTCACTGCATCCATATATTATGGGCTACAGTTAATTTTATCAGTACTCACAAGAAACATGATATTACCAAATATATTTTTTAGCACTCTGGGCAAAACCTAGCCACATTATTTTGGCTTCGTATACTTTCATGTACCTGCAATGAATCATATATAACCATGCAACTAGGAAAAATTGTTTTTTTTTGACGTACCTGGCATAAATCATATAATTTCATCTACCTTAAATTATTCACAGACTATCACATACTTCATATGAATCATCAATTTAAAACATAACTAACATAAATCAACTCTTTTATGTCTATTTAAGTGCCGCGCGGGCAGTCTTTTGGCCGTACTGAAAACCTCATACTGCTCTCATGGCAAATCTATCTCCTCCTACAGTTTTCAAGCTACAGCAATGAGACATATACCATTCGATTCGTAAAGACCAGGTCTATCGACTCTAACATCACTTTTTTGAATTTCGGTCTGATTCGTTTTTATAAGGGGGAGAAGGGGGGGAAAGGGGGTGAAAAATGAGAAAAAAATGGGAAAAATGGAAAAAACGCAATAAAAAAAACTAGATGGAAAATTAAAAAAGTGATATTAGAGTCAATAGATATGGTCTTTACGAATCGACTGATACGTGTCTCGATGTTGTAGGATGTTATTTGTGGGAGGAGATAGATTTTCTAAAGTGCCCCTTTTTAGCCGTTTTCTATGAATTTCACTTTTTCTATCTATTTTTCGAAAAATTCATAGGAGCAAAATGTTTTTCTTTTTACATTTTACGTATGTATGTGAAGTTTCATGACAATCGGATGATAACTGTAGAAGTTTTCCGTAGGGATAGCCGATCCCCTTAAAGTTTATCATTTTATTAAACTTAAAAATTAAAATTTTATTTATCACTTATTTATATAACTTAAAATTTCATTAAACTTAAAATTTTAGTTATCATTTATTTCTAAATTTCATCATTTTATTAAACTTAAAATTTAATTCATTACTTATTTTTATAACTTAAAGTTTTATTAAACTTAAAATTTTATTTATCATTTATTTCTAAATTTCATCATTTTATTAAACTTACAATTTTATTTATTACTTATTTTTAAATGTTATCATTTTATTAAATTTAAAATTTTAACATTCCCGTTTATTTTTCTGAGTGTAGATTGGAGGACAGTGGCGAGGCCACGGCCGCTGCCCACGCAAATTGCTTGGTCGATGCCCCTGAACTGATCACGTGCACGACATGTCGTGGCAGATGACAGGTTTTGAAACACTCTATTAATATATCGATTTACCTTTAAAGAAAGGATCAAAGGCACCGTTATCAAAAACAGTTGCGAACTTCTCACTTCTTCATCAAATCATTAACAGCTTTTCAAGGTACATCACCAATTTGCGGATTAGAAACCAGCCGCTCCGTGTACTAAGGCCGCTGCGTAAGCGAGTTTTATTAGAATGTCCCCTAATTGTACGGCCTAGTTCGGTTTAATGTGAATAATGAATGTAATCAGAATATAAGGCGATATACATACTCAAGGAGCAGTCATAGTAGAGAAATTTGCTCATGACTCAGGAAGAAACTCAAAGAAAGAAAGTTCAGTAATACAATTTTTTACACTCAAGGCGATATGTGCGGTACCTATAATGCCTTCTTTCGCCTTCGATATCAGAATTTGTTTAAATAAATTTTAAAATTACATCCAGCACAGAATAACAGGTATCATTGCAAAAAAAAAACATTTATATTCAACGTTTTTCTTTAATCAAGCGGTTTTGAACATTTTGGGGAGTTCTGATCAGTTTTAGACTTATGTTCTAGCTAGTGAAAAGCCTCGAAAAAAGTAACAAATTTGAGAACGCCTATTGCCTCGTTAATTTTCATTAACTATTTCAAGATAGGATAGCTGAAACTTGAAGTTGATTATCAAATCTTTGGCGTTACCTACGTTCACAGCATATGGCGACCTAGCTTTGTACATGTCAGTCAATTTCCTACCGGACGTCTGTTCAAGAGTCACAATCCGAACCAATCACGTTATGTCGCTATTCTGTCACTCGTAATTGACCCATCAAACTGGTCTTTTACTGGCAATTTGCTGACTCGAAAATCCAGCCCATTTGCTTGCATGGTATCCGTGATACCTCATGGTCATTATTCTGATGGATGTAATTCCTCTGATTAAACTATAAATATTCGTACTGAGTACTAAGTTTTTGCAAAAATAATTTCTGAATGAACTGATTGAAAAGTACATGGTGATCGAGCAACGAAGTAATACGAGCAATTTAGATAAATTTTCAATCAGGAGAGGGCAATAATTTCAGGTCGCCTTATTGACGTACCAACTCTGACCGCCTATAATCACGCGATATGTAAAATAACTACAAAGAACGATATTCTAACATTCTATTATTGACCGTTACATACACGCCCTAATTTCAGGAGTTGAATTCTTAAAATCAAATATGTTTACCAAATAGCAATTCTATAATAAGTATTATCGAACGCAAATTAAAGTTACTATTTATAAAGAAATTTCACTTGCTTACGTTGCCTGTAAATTACGAGTATTCAGGTCGAACAAACTGTTGTTCTTGATAACAAGGGGCCAGTTTCCGTTCAAAATCTTCAGTTTCAAGATTTTTCGTGAAAGAAGATATAATCTATAATAAGTTGATCTCACAGGATCCACGGTGATATAATTCTAATCACTAGCAATAATGAAGATTATAAGACCGCTTAATGGACTACCAGGCAGCTGGGCCATCAAATAAGCTTCCTAATTTTATGTATTAGGAGACAAAATCTGAATTAAATAAAGCCCTTCATTAGTATGTGGGAGGCTGAGCAGCGAACAAGCGGCCTGCTTAATAAGCTGGTCTAGAGAACGAAAGCAGATATTCTTTGTCATAATAGAAGCTCATCCGGTCTTGATTTGAAGAATTGTAATCATCCATTCAGCTCAGAAAACTAAAAGTTGGCTATTGTATCTTCATCTAAAAATCACCATCTTGTGGCATTGACGATATGGTGTAAGCCATATGACATATTCATGTGAGTCATATAAATGCGAATGAATCGCATAAATGCGAATGCGAATCGTATGAAATAATCATGAGAGTCATATGAATATTCATGTAATACATACAAAATACTCTAAGGGACATTCTAAGGGAAAATTCTAAGGGAAATATTCTATTCTATTTATTCTAAGGGACTATAAATTCAACAATTATCATGTTTGGTACTAAGAACTCTTCGATCTAATGATCATTAGAGTTTTACGGTTTAAGTTTGGATCATATTCCTGAGTTTTGTTGATTGATATTTAGATACGTGCTGTTGGGGACTGCATTAATGCACAAAACAATTGTACATATCTGATTGTACATATCCGATTGTACATATCCGATTGTAATATACGATTGTACATATCCGATTGTACATATCCGATTGTACATATCCGATTGTACATATCCGATTGTACATATCCGATTGTGGATATCCGATTGTACATATCCGATTGTACATATCCGATTGTACATATCCGATTGTACATATCCGATTGTACATTTCCGATTGTACAAATCCGATTGTACATATCCGATTGTACACATTCGATTGTGTTTATCCGATCAGTGTGATATATGTATGAAAACTCAGCGTACGCATTTGAACTGAACCTCCCTGCATGATATTACACGAGTCTTGTGACAGAGCTACGTAGTCTTCCAGTATTAAAATGTAACCTTTTAGAGCAAAAACTGAACCGAACTGGCAGGAATTTGTCACAATATCATTTTTTCACCTTACAGAACATAACAAAGAAGTACACAACATAATAAAATATACCTTACGCAAGGTTGTGTACACATTCTAAATATTCACCTCTGAATTCAGACATGAAATAATAAAATTCGTCTGTTCGGCGAAAGATGGGGAGCGACAAAGTCTGGCTTGTCGGGTTGCGTCCAATTTGCACGCAAACGAAGGCGTTGACAGGATCCTTAAAATCATCCGATTGTACATATCCGATTGTACATATCCGATTGTACATATCTGATTGTACATATCCGATTGTATATATCCGATCAGTGAAACATATGTACGAAAACTAAGCGTACGCATTTGAACTGAACCTCCCTGCATGATATTACACGAGTCTTGTGACAGAGTTACGTAGTCTTCCAGCATTGAAATCGTATGAAATAATCATGAGAGTCATATGAATATTCATGTAATACATACGAAATATTCATATGAATCATGTGAAATGCTCATTTGAATCAAATTAAATTAATATTACATTACCACAGCGTTCTAGCGCAATATTTTTGTTGACGATTTACGCGACAGCTGAAATATTCGATCACCTAAATTTAAGACAGTAAACTTCCAAGACTTAAAAACCATAGGGCTACTCAATTGTTAGCATTAATCGTCAAATAAGCTTAATTGATCTCAGAGTTTTCAATTATAAAGCACTGGACATTCTTCACTTGGCAAGCAAAAATATTTAAATTGGTATTTCAAAAATTTATGTTAATGTTAAAATGTTACTAATGAGAGTACAGTTAATTTTTAAACAATTCATGTTGACGGATCCGATTAAAATACAATAAATTTCTTGAATATATAACTTGATTCAAGAAACAGTTACAATAGGAATTTTTACTCGGTTAGGTTTAAATTTGTTTAATTTTCATTAGCGCGTCAGTTATTTGAGCTTGCGAAAGTAACATCTCAATTAATTTGAAATTAACAACAACAAATCTTCACTACTTCTTTACAGTAGATAAAAAGGTGGGTAATCTTCCAATAAAACATAATAAAATTAATTCATTTCATTTCATGTTTTCAAGATGCATTTTTAATGAAATCAAAATCATGTGTAAAAAATGAAAATTTGACAAACATTGAACAACTCCTTTTTGCACTGCTCTGAATGTGAATAATGAAACGGAAAATCATCAAAATAACATTGTTCCAGGAAAACCTCATTTTGCATTTTAAAGTCATATATAACAATTTTTGATGAATACATGTGTCAATGAAAAACATGCAATGTATTCGTCAGGCTTTCAATAAAGTAATCCACAATAGTAGTCGGCACAAGAACAAAGACGGTGGCGGGAAAATGAAGCGTGTTAACATGGGCATAAACTCCACTCCACACAGGCGTAGGTTTGAATTAATTCTATCGGCGAAAATATAATTTTAAAGATTGTAATATTCTATAACCCCGGGGATGAAGCGTAAAAATATACTTTGACGTTAAGTGTGGAGCTTAAAAATGTACGAGGGAAATAAAGAAAAATAGAAAATAGAAGAATGTTATGTAATCGGGATTATATTATACCGCAAATCGGTATTATATTATACCGCAAATCATATATTTTTTGTCCCTGAGAACGGACCAAAATAATATACTTCAACTTTGGGGTTGAAGTTCAACAAATAAACTTTATTCTCGGTATGATGCATACAAAGTTTACTCTCAATTCCAGCATTAAGCACCTAATATATTCATCGGAATTTAGTATTAAGCATTAATCATAAGTTTCCCAAATCAGTGTGCAGCATAAAATTAATTTTGCGTTTAAAGCGTGAAAATTTTTCTTTGAACTCGCTCAACTCGAAACCGTAAGGGTCTGGATCATGCGGATTTCCTCGGCATTTAACAAAGCTCAAGGTTTTTCACTAAAGAATTAAGAAATCATTTGGCGATATGTTTTACGCAACTGTCCATTCATCTCATCTCAGGACGCGATTCAAAAATGTCCGTTAAAATCGTCGCTAAATTTTATTCTGTTTGCAAATGCAAATGAACAAAAATTTCGACAGATTGGGAGCTTCAATACGAAACTTAAATAAATTTTACATTTTTACGAAAATGAAAAAATATGATGTGTGAAACAAAATATGATGTGATTTTGCGATCATGTACAGAAATGCAATAGTTAAAAACTTGCAAGTCGATTTAGATGGATTCTATCTTTCTTTATTCCCTCTCAGTCTACATTTGCGAGTTTCATTAGAAAGTCAAACTTTGAGACGGAACTACAGAATGTTTTATTCGTGAAACACAAAAAGAATAACTTAAGAATTTTCATTTGAGACTTGAACTATTGGTGGAATATTTATAATGGTCTTTCTGTACATGACACAGCTTTACGTTTAGTAAAGCTGTGTGTTTACGTTTAGTCCCTAACAAAATTTAGAGTCACCCCAGCTTCTGGTAATCCAAATCAGAAGCTGCCGCGTCTGTAAATTTTCATTGGGGTAAAGCTGTGTCTGTACACAGCTTTACTAAACGAAAGCCGATTCATTACAATTTCGTTCAATTTACTGCCTGCGTAGAATTTGCATGTATAAACATTTTGTGTTTTTTGTGTTTTAAGCAAAGCATTAGCAGTATCATCTCAAGCATCAGAATTTTGGAACATACGTTCCTAAAGGAATAAAAATGAACATTGATATCAATTATTTATACCTAAATAGGTCAAAAATAATATTTAAAACATTTAAATATTAGACAATGAAGCGATTATTCCAACAGAGGTAAATAACAATTATCTCTCCTGGAATAATGACTATATTCAAATGAATAATAAATATTTTATATTAACTGTGTCGAGAAGAGCAAACCATGCTGCTTTAAATATACCTATAAATAAACAAAATATACACACTAAGATCTTTTTATACCTTTTACTCAGGCAAAAACATTGCAAAAACTTCTTTTCTGGTCAATCCATGGACCAGATTACCGGCCGCACGCATATGAATCCTGCTTCTTATCAACAAAACTCTCTACTGATGCTCTCTCTACTGATGCTCTCTCTACTGATGCTCTCTCTACTGATGCGTGCAGCAGGTAATCAAGGCACTGAGGTTGTGCTGGGAAGTGTAGCTCTTGCATGGGCAACGGCACGCAAGTTGATTCAGAACAAAATTCTGGGAATAATACGAATAGATGATGGGCAATGTGATGAATTGGAATAATCCAGATAATAATTACTAGGACTAATTAAATGAATAATCAAATGAATATGTTTTGATTAATAATAATAAATAATATAGATGAATAGCAAATGAATATGTTTTGATTAATAATAATTAATAATATAGATGAATAGTCAAATGAATAATAAAAAGAAATAATCAAGGGAAAAAAAGAGTTATTATCATGGGGATAATAAAGAGGAATAGCCAAGGGATAATGAACTGGAATTATCGTGATGTGCTAACTACTGATACGTGATAATATGTGTGGAAGATTGACAACATATAACGAGTTATGTGGAGTTGGAGTATGCATTTAAATATGACTTATGAGCCTTGACTGATGTGTGGCAGAAAGAGAGGTCAAAATACACCACGATGAGTGACCTATGGCCCTTGACTGATGTGTGTCACATTGAGAGGTCAAAATACACTACGATGCATAGCCTTTGACCCTTGACTGATGTGTGTCACATTGAGAGGTCAAAATACACTACGATGTGTGACCTATGACCCTTGGCTGATGTGTGGCAAAATGAGAGGTCAAAAAACACCACGATGCGTGACCTACGGCCTTTGACTGATGTGTGTCACATTGAGAGGTCAAAAAACACCACGATGCGTGACCTATGACCCTTGACTGATGTGTGGCAGAATGCGAGGTCAAAATACACCACGATGCGTGACCTATGACCCTTGACTGATGTGTGTCACATTGAGAGGTCAAAACCTAACCTAACCCCGCGGCCTCCACTGAAATGCGCCGGCCGGAGCTGTCAAAATATTCTTACTGTTGGAAATAGTTATGATTAAATTCAATCATTGATTATAGTAAGGTTTGTTCGGTTGCAGGGATTTGAATGCTCGAGTTTCCTTGAGCTTCTTATTAAAATCGGTTTTCGTGGAAGGAACAAACAACAAACAATAGTACAATAATTGCGTACAAAAATAGTATTTCACATGAGGTAAACAAGTTAAATACTTTTTATATACTAGTTAAATACTTTTTTTACTACTAGTTAAATACTTTACTACTTTTTTACTTTTTTATACTTTTTTATATACTAGTTAAATACTTTTTATGTACTATAATAGTTAAATATTTTTANGGAAAATTCGTAACACTAACTAAGGTAAAATTCGTACCACTAATTAAGGAGAAATTCGTAACACGAATTAAGAAAAAAATCGTAACACTAATTAAAGAGAAATTCGTAACACGAATTAACGAAAAATTCGTAATACGAATTAAGAAAAATTCCTTTCACGAATAGGTAAAAAATGGGCTTCACGAATAGATATAAAATTAGATTCACGAAAAGGTAAAAAATTAATTTCGCAAATGGGTAAAAAATCGTTTCGCGAATATGTAAAAACTACGAAACGCGAATATGAAGTAACTTCGTTTAAAGCGTTGGTCACATCAATAGGAAACGCTTCAAATGTCAGCGTGAGCCTTCACTAGCGCGAGCATTTATCCGCAGCGGTTTACACCAACACAAGATCTTCCTTTTATTTCATCTTCAATACTGAGATGAAATTTCGCATCCAGGTTACATCCGTCAACCAGTCAAAAAGAGATGAAGAAAACTGGAACATCGACATGCAATTTAAACTCAAATCATAGATGAACTCGAGCTGTGGCAGACGGTGATCAGCCTTCAAATTAATGCAGGTATGAAATTGATCACCAGTTACATAAAAATATACCAGGAAGAAATATGAATATGATCAGTATTAAATGTAAATGAAAAGGCAGTGAAATCAAAAATACGATGTACTCAAAGTGTAGGGGAATTAAGTGGTGAAAGAGAATGTTTAGCAAATATTTATACGAAATTGCACCTACCCTATAGAATGGTTGTATTATATATGGCTGTTCAATACTAATATCCTGTACGATGAAGTTGAGAAATTATTAATAAAATTATAAATTAACGAATATTATTACTATCATTTATTTAGGACAGTAACCGACTTATTTTAAAATATCTTTACAGTTGCATAATCGAAAATTGTTTTCTTTCAAGTTCGAATTTGAAAAAAATAACAAAGTTGCTATCAAGTTAAGAAAACCACTAATTTGAAGCAAACGAATAGACATTTATTTGATCACATTTACCGTGGACATCGTAAAGTTATCCCGGCCTGGTAGAAGAAAAATCAAACATGAAATGAACGGATGATGTCGTTGAAAAAGGTTAACTCTGCGTCTGTCGAGCAGAACACTGAAAGTATTCGACTGGCAGCGCAGTCCTCGGTTAGAATCCGAAAATTTATTGCAAGAGAAGAATGCATTTGCAGCGATGTCACGAATACCAAGTCCATCTTTTGCCGCCACGTCGGTAACGAAGAGGTAAAATTTCCGGGAAGTTTAGGAAACGGGATTTTTTTCGTGGGTGTCGGTATATCCGTGAGTGTCGGTTAGAGGAGAAAAAATTTTTCGCTTGCTGCAGAATTTGGATTAGTTCAGTAGTTTTACAAAGCTTTGTTTCGAAACAAACAAATAGCACGTGTTTAAATATGTCTAGCAGAATCATAAACAAACTATCATTATGATATGAGTGCTCTCACTTAAGCTTCAAACGGATAATTTGCAACTGAAAAAGCAAAGGAAAGCTAAAAACCTATTACAGGGTGCGGCGTGGGAACTTACTCTTTTAAAAAAATCACAAAGTAAAAAGTATTAAAGATAGCGTTTTAATTCTTTCTTTTTTACAAAGAGCAAAATTATTCACAGACTATCACATACTTCATATGAATCATCAATTTAAAACATAACTAACATAAATCACATATTTTAAATGTACCGCAAATGAATGACATATTTTTCGGCTATTGAATCCAGTCTGCACGATTATAAATTTAGCATACTATAACTTTTATATTTATAACTTTTTAACTTCCAGTCTGCATGCTTATAACTTATAACTTTAAATGCTAAAAGAAGATCATAACTCGCGGCCTACACTCAGAAAGATTAATGGGTCAAATTGTCCAAGTAGTGACTCACTTTCTACACGTAGCGCTGATGCACCCATTTCCGTATGGTTCTGGGTTAGGATTGATCAAACAAGGGTAAAAATTGCATCGCTATTTTGGACATTCATTAACACCCTTAAAACATTTATTTGACAAATTATATTCTATTAAATTTATTATTAAACTTAAAATTGTATTTATTATTCATTTTTAAATTTTAGCATTTTATTAAACTTAAAATTTTATTTATCATTTGTTTTTAAATTTTATCATTTTATTAAACTTGAAATTTTATTTATTATTTATTTTTAAATTTTATCATTTTATTAAATTTAAAATTTAATTGATTATTTAATTTTAAGGGGATCGGCTACCCTAAAATTTGAAAATTTTGAGTTTTTCTGTTTCTTATTTTTATTAAACCTAAAATTTCATTTATTATTTATTTTTAAATTTTATCATTTTATTAAACCTAAAATTTAATTGATTATTTAATTTTAAGGGGATCGGCTACCCTAAAATTTGAAAATTTTGAGTTTTTCTGTTTCTTATCTCATCTTAAAGGTTGTTTTCTTGCGCATCGAACAGTATAAGTATCGTCCCTGTGCGTCGAAAAATGACTTTGTGACAGCTCCTCAAAGGGAGGCGGGTTTTAGGTCCCTTAACAAAACTCTACGAGGATAAATGACGCGCTGGTCACTCCACAAAGGAAGGCCTGGCATTAAGCAGCCAATCATGGCTCTAAAGTGGGCATAGTCTTGTTTGAAAGAGCACTTTCTTACGCATCGATTGGTGGTACACCCATCTTTGTACCTCCATTTTCTACTGCACCACGCCCCATAGAACGGGGGGGTGGTGGGGGCAGCCTATAGTAATTCCTAAGGCAATAATTACGGGGCGTGACTACTAAAACTGCGAGCTGAAGCCAAACCTCTCAGTGCCCATCATGATAGCGACGTGAAAGGTGTGCAGCCAGTTGCTCCATGCCTTCCTGACTTGGTTTAAGGCTAAGTTACGGTATCTTGGCTGCGTTGAAAGAGCACTTTCTTACGCATCGATTGGTGGATGACAGGATCCTTAAAATCTGTGCACTGGCGAAAAACTTCATTACGCGAATTGGTGAAACCTTCGTTGAAAACATCGTTACACGAATCTCTGAAAAATTCGTAACACGAATTAAGGGAAAATTCGTAACACTAACTAAGGAAAAATTCGTATCGGTAATTAAGGAGAAATTCGTAACACTAATTAAGGAAAAATTTATAACACCAATCAAAGAGAAATTTGCAGCATGAATTAAGGAAAAATTCGTAACACTAATTAAGAAAAAAATCGTAATACTAATTAAAGAGAAATTCGTAACACGAATTAACGAAAAATTCGTAATACGAATTAAGGAAAAATTCGTTTCACGAATAGGTAAAAAAATTCGTCTCGCGAATAGGTAAAAAATTAGTTTCGCGAATAGGTAAAAAATTAGTTTCACGAATAGATAAAAAATTAATTTCGCGAATGGGTAAAAATTCGTTTCACGAATATGTAAAAACTTCGAAATTCGAATATGTGGAAACTTTGCATCATGCGTTGGTTACATCAATAGGAAGCGCTTCAAATGTTAGCGTGAGCCTTCACTGGCGCGAACATTTATTCGCAGCGGTTTACACCAACAATTTATTTAGGACAGTAACCGACTTATTTTAAAATATCTTTACAGTTGCATAATCGAAAATTGTTTTCTTTCAAGTTCGAACTTGAATAAATAACAAATTCAAACTTGCGATCAAGTTATGAAGACTACTAATTTGAAGCAAACGTGTAGAAATTTATTGAATCACATTTACCGTGGAGATCGTAAAGTTATCCCGACCTGGGCCTGTACTTTCAAAAAAGTTAAGAGATCGTAAGTTTATCAGCCAATCATTGACGGACTTTCAAGCAAAAATCCACCAATCATAGACAAGAAAATCGAGCGTAAGTACTTACGTTCACTTAGCGAGTTTTGAAAGTATGGCCCCAGGAAGAATAAAAATCAAGCAGGAAATGAACGGATGATGTTGAAAAAGATTAACTCTGCGTCTGTCGAGCGGAACACTGAAAGTATTCGACTGTCTGCGCAGTCCTCGGTTAGAAACCGAAAATTTATTGCAAGAGAAGAATGCATTTGCAGCGATGTCACGAATACCAAGTCTATCTTTTGCCGCCAGGTCGGTAACGAAGAGGTAACATTTCCGGGAAGTTTAGGAGACGGGATTTTTTTCGTCGGTGTCGGTATATCCTTGAGTGGATAATAATTTCCACTTTTTTGCCCAATTTGGATTAGTTCAGCAGTTTTACAAAGCTTTGTTTCGAAAAAACAAATAACACGTGTTTAAATATGTCTAGCACAGAATCATAAACAAATCATCATTACTTTATGACTGCTCTCACTTAAGCTTCACACGTATAATTCGCGACTGAAAAAGCGAAGGAAAGCTAAAAACCATCTATAAGAGAAACAATACGTTAATGTGATATAACAATCTCACAAGCCCAATATTCTTGAGTATGGTAGCTACATTGAATAGTATCATTAATTTATTTTAAGCCACGAAGTAGAATGTAATGCGATCAAAATTCTGCCAAAACATCAAAGTGAATTTGCTGCTTGGCGATAAGCAATTTTCAGAAAACCAACAAGGAATTTGAAATTCGTCTGATGTTGCTGCTTTGAAGCGTGCAACATTTTGATGCCGGAATATTCGTAGCATGATGCGACTTCGCCTTCATTATCAACATTCAAAGGATCTTAGTCACTCGTTGCTAATCAGCTTAGGAAACCACTGAACATGAAGAGAAATTTCTCAAGATAGAGTATATTTCTTGAGTTTTTTCAGTGTTTAGGTCTTAACTGAGGCTCGGAGGAATTGTGTGATGACATAAGAATGGGCTTAGCGTACGGATTGGCCGAACTTTTTAATATATTTTTTAGGAATATCAATGAGCATAACTGGGCATTTTAAAACACGTATTCTTAAATAGTGAAAAAAAAATTTTTTAATCACTTCAGTCGCTTATTTTAAAAATTATATGCAATTCTACAAGAAAAGCTGTGAACTCTGAATGAAGAAGCACCTTTTTCTGGTGGCACATACACGTAACAATTTATTCGGTATTAGACGACACAATTAGCTTGTCTATCCACGTGCGATTCTCTGGCCATTAATCGCTCGTGTATCAACAAGCGGCGCATTTAAATTGTAAACTATTCATTAGAATTTCCAAATGTTATGGTGAAAAATAAAACTTGAGTAAACTTTAGAAATTAATTCAAATAAGTAAAGACGCAGGCACAGAACGAGTTGGAAAATTTATTTCTTGGGATGTTCGTTCGGGTTTACGAATAGAGGAAAGCAGCGAGTTTTCAAAACATCTTACTGCTCGAAAGTTAGTAGCGTATATATCGTTTGAAGAAAATAGGTTTTAGTTATTTGCCAGTTATGAAAATGCCTGTCAAATTTACTGCGTACTTTCATGTGAATTATTATGGTAATTTAAGGCTATGCATTTTAAAAAAAGATTTTCACGTTCAAAACTAAATAGTTAGTCGATATAAAGCCTTCGGCTTTCGTTCTAACAATATATATTTTTGTTCAAGCGAACCGAGAACTTTGTCAATAAATTTTCAAATAGAATTCCAACAACATCAAAAACTATTCTCGATCAGTGAATAGTTTTTCTAACAACATATTCTCTAGCTTTTCTTCGTTAGTCCGCGTCTGTATCTATTCACTCCGCAACTTCTGTTAACAATCTAGGGAGCATTCAATCTCCTTCACTCCAAAAATACATAAATTAATTGGATGTTTACGCGCGTTTGGAGGATTGTTGCAATGAAGCGAGAAATTAATTTGCGAGAAGACGTTTGATGCAAGTCGGTAGACCATGCAGTTCGTCGTTTATGGCAACGCATTTCTTCTCTGCTGGTTTGTTCTTCCACGTATATCATTTGAACGTATATCTTGTTTTGCTTCAAGATGTCCTATTTACAGACGTCGTCGTATTTACATTTACATTCTAGTAAGTCAAATAAAATACGAGTTGTATTGAATACGTATATTAATTCAATGACGTTGCTCAAATTTAAGTTGAGGTGTGGAACGTACACTCTAATCGTTAAGCTCGTGCAATTTGAGTATAATTACGCTTTAATCGCTGCATTTATTCATTTGGCATCAATTTCCGTGAGTTATATTTCACTTAATTATAAAAAATCTCCTGCAACATCTCTCTTTATTAGGTGAATAGACGCGATGTTTCGCGGGAAGGCCACTAACACGTGGAAACTTGCGAGAAATTATTTCCCAAACTTTTAATAGCCTTGAGTTGTAATGTATTGGTCGTCAATCATCGAAACTTCACTTTCTCGGTGCCATTAGCATCAAAATCTTGATATCTGTTAACTTCAAAACCATTCTTCAGAACATCGACATCTTATAAAGTTAGTATCAATGTCATCAACATCGAAGCCATTAATTATCTGTACAGTAAACCCTAACTTCGATACATTTTCGACATCATCAACATGAAATTTAGTACCGAACTCGTACATTAAAATACTTAATTCGTCGCAATAGTTTTTAATATACATTTACTTCACTATTTTTATATTCACTGGAGTCAAATGTTGAAGTGTGCCATGCTTGTAAGTGCAGTATATTGTCATCACCGCGATGTCGGATTTTGAATAGCGTCATCACAATGATGTCGGATGTTAAAGTATGCCATATTATGGTATTGAAACCTGTTATAATTACGTTACGAGATCTTAGATGCCAACGATTTTATATATAGAAAATAATAAACTAATACCTCTTCGACTTGATCGTTGTTTTTTATCTCTCCCTATAATTACGGTACGAGATCTTAGATGCCCTCGATTTTATAGACAAAAAAAAATCCCTAATTTCTCCTCAACTTGCTCATTGTTTTCGGTCTCTACTTCCAGATGCCGAGTGCTGGAGTGCTCGGCCAAAGAGAACTTGCACATAATTCACTATTAATAAAGAAAATAATTCACTTGATCGTTGTTTTCGGTCTCTACTTCCAGATGCCGGGTGTTGGAGTGCTCGGCCAAGGAGAACTTGCACATCCGTGACATCTTCAGGACATTCCTGCGCATAGGACGCCTGCCTGCGCCTCAGGACGAGTCTGCGTGCGGAGGTATCCCTGACGGTCTGCGGCTGGGGGGCTTCAGGAGACAAAGCTCAGCGTACAGCAAGAATAGACCGGCACGCAGCGCGCTCAACGCCGGCATACTCGACGCGTCCAAACATGAGGTGAGAATAATAAATAATTATAATTTGTGCATTATTATTATGATTTTTATAGCCGCTCATGAAACCGGTATACTCGACGCGTCCAAGCATGAGGTTAGAACAATAATTTCTGCATTTATATTATGATTATGAGGTTAGAACAATAATTTGTGCATTTATATTATGATTATTAGGTTAGAGAACAATAATTTGTGCATTTATATTATGATTATGAGGTTAGGACAATAATTTCTGTGCATTTATATTATGATTATTAGGTTAGAACAATAATTTCTGCATTTATATTATGATTATGAGGTTTGAACAATAATTTCTGCATTTATATTATGTTTATGAGGTTAGAACAATAATTTGTGCGTTTATATTATGATTATGAGGTGAGAACAATAATTTCTGCATTTATATTATGATTATGAGGTTAGAACAATAATTTGTGCATTTATATTATGATTTTTTATAGCCGTTCATGACGTGCCGGCATAGTCGTGGTGTCAAACATGAGGTTAATTAGAACAATGGTTCCTGAAATGGTATTGTGATATTTTTCAAGACTCTTTTGGCGCCAGAATATTTGAGACGCCCAAACATGAGATAAAATGAATTATTTTTTAACTTACACTTTGTTTTGGCATTGTTCATAACTGTGTGGCGATGCCGGTGCGGTCTACTCGTACAAGAATAGAATAGAATAGAAGTGTCGGCACTGAAGAAATAGGCCCATGGCCTGTTGCCGATTCTTGTACTTATCGTGACTTGATTCACAAGGGATACAGTCTTTGGAACCCGATCTTTCCGTAACTGACGATTGATCGTGTGTTTCATTAACGAATATTAAGCTTACATTGCAAAATTTTCAGATTTTTACCAGCGACGCGAATAATCTGTCGATTATGTATCCCGCTAGAATTGAATTTCGGGAAGATTTATTAATAAAGCTGAAGAAGCTTCAACGAGGTCTTCCAAGCCATTAATTTTGTTATGAATTTCATTAACTTCGAGCCCATAATATTCCCCCAAAAAATTTCTAGCGGAAGCTGAGTGGGCTTATGTTTAGCTATTCAGTGGCCGTCGAAAATCGGCTTAAATTTTCAACGCAATTATTGATGCACAATCAATCCCTGTTGAAGATTTAAGACACAACAGCAATTTTTTACACAAAAGCAATCAAAGAGAAATCAGCCTGAACAGCGCCGTCTATTATATAAGGTGAACAACGTTTTTTTGTGGCCAGAGTGAATGAAATTTAATCTTAACTGAAAACACTGCATTATCAGTCACAATCAAGTTCTGATTTCAGTTAGGGAGGTCAGTGGGAAAAGCCAGTTCTTGATGTTGGTGGCATAAATTTGAAGGAACATGCAGCACATTTTGCTATGTTCAGTAGAATAAAAAAAATCCTGATTAAATTTTCGATAATATAATTGAAATCATCGTGCGTAGAAAAAAATTACGATTTCCTGATGAATTTTTACCGGGCGTTGGAATTAGCACACTCGGTAGCTAAAGTTCTGATCCCCAGGGCCCATACTTTCAAAAAAAGTTAAGAGATCGTAAGTTCATCAGCCAATCATTGACGGCCTTTCAAGCAAAATCCACCAATCATAGACAAGAAAATAAAGCGTAAGTACTTACGTTCAATTAGCGAATTTTGAAAGCATGGCCCCTGGCCTTCTTCGCTCACTAGTTCTCAATTCAACTTCCTAGATGCAGGGTTTCATCGTAACAAAGCCTGCAATAATTAAGTTCATAATTTAATAATAATAATCAAGTTAATTATTTATTTATTTATTTACTTGATTAGACTGCAACACCCCCTGCATAGTCCTTCATTTTGGAACACAATTAGTTTTTAGATTTCTATGCAGGCAGTCACCACAGGTGCTTGCGTTAAAAGACATCCGAATTAAGATCAGCAATACCGTTTATTTTCCTGTCAAAAATGTTAAGCAAATGTTTCTACATTTTGACTTGTGGGACTTAGATAAACTAAACAATTGAAGGCCTATTCATCTGCACAAAAATTTTTTTTTATTTAAATAAAAAAAATCGTAAAGGGCTACATCGTCAACAACAGGTGTTTCCGAATGATTTAATAGGATGAAATCATTATTATTTTCAAAATCATTACTAAAATGTTCTGTTGTAAATTTTATATCAAAAGACACGATGTAAAATATTTACAGATTTGATATCCGGTAATTTTCTCAATCAATTTCCAAAATTTGATGCAAGGTATTAATGTGCTTGAAAAAAATTTCAACGAAATTTATGGTTTCTAAATTGATTCGAATATCAATTCAGTGACTCTTAATAAAACACAAACGTAAGCTGGATTACTCACGACAGAATAGTGCCGTCAGCTGGATTACTCACGACAAAGCACTGTCGTCAGCTGGATTACTCACGACAAAGCACTGTCGTCAGCTGGATTACTCACGATAAAGCACTGTCGTCAGCTGGATTACTCACAATAAAGTACTGTCGTCAGCTGGATTACTCACAATAAAGTACTGTCGTCAGCTGGATTACTCAGGACGAGGTAGGGACTTTAGCCGCTCATTACTCCCATCCAGTGGAACATATGAAGCTGAGAACTGTCATAAAATAGTACTTAGAGACCTCATTAGTGATTTATACGCCAGCTTGTCGTATTTTGGTGATTCTGTGGTAACAACGAAGCCAAGGACTGGAGTCTCAATTTAGAGACACATACTGGAATGCAGTAATAAGTAATAATGATAATAAAAATATTATTAATAATTAATAATAATATGTATTAATAAATGTAATAATAATAACGATATTATTAAAAATAATAACAATATTAATGATAATTGTAGAGCGTATGAATTTCCGTAGCGAATGACAGGCGACTAGCAAATAACTACGAAAAATTTATCTGCATATTCATCGTAATTCAATTTTCCCATAGTCTTTCAGGGTTTTTATTACAATCTAATATATCTTTCATTAATATTAAATACTGATATCATTAAAATTGAAAGAGACATCATTCAACTTTTATACCGATAGTACCTGAGCCGAAACTTTAATTACCGAAGGCCTCATAACAGTTAAACCTGATCCTTAATAACGCGTCGGTAAACCCAAAGCGAGAAAAGACTTCGTAATTACGTCACCTTCGTTTGATGAGGACATCAAAGCGCTATAATTAGAAAGTGCGAACTGCCTTTTGGCTTCAATTTTGCTGTTAATAACAAGTAAAACGTTTCATTAATTAATTCATTGGCAGCCGCAGAAAATTATATTCGAGTTACCTGTACTGAACAGTGAACAGTACCTTGAATTTAGGCCTGCTTCAGTAAATAACAATCAGAAAAATGAGTTAGGCAGTTGCCTGTATTGAACAGTGAACAGTACCTTGAATTTAGGCCTGCTTCAGTAAATAACAATCAGAAACATGAGTTAGGCAGTTGCCTGTATTGAACAGTACCTTGAATTTAGGCCTGCTTCAGTAAATAACAATCCGAAACATGAGTTAGGCAGTTGCCTGTATTGAACAGTACCTTGAATTTAGGCCTGCTTCAGTAAATAACAATCCGAAAAATGAGTTAGGTTTTGTTCAAATAGTGATGCACTGTTCGCCTTTGTGTAGGTCACCCTGACCCAGAGTGGCCCGCAAACAGGCGTAGATCAGTGCTACGTCGGCTCTCAGCTCGTGCTGTGAGGAAGAAAGCGTTTCACTCTCGGGACAACGGTACCCGTTAATTGTTTTGAGTGTTCAGTGATTGCGCACGAATCTAGGGAGCTGATGAGGAATTTGATGAGGAACAATAGAGTGGGAGGGAGAGAGAACGAATACACTCACTGAGTGGGACTGAGAGGGGACGAACACACTCACTGAGTGGGAGTGAGTGAGGACGAATACACTCACTGAGTGGGAGTGAGTGAGGACGAATACACTCACTGAGTGGGACTGAGAGAGGACGAATACACTCACTGAGTGGGACTGAGAGAGGACGAATACACTCACTGAGTGGGACTGAGAGAGGACGAACACACTCACTGAGTGGGACTGAGAGAGGACGAACACACTCACTGAGTGGGATGGAGGAAGCATATTGAATAAACACTCACAGCCTTTGGTCTGAAATATAGGCACACATCCAACGCGTTGGCAACATGTTAAGTCACATCGTCAGTTGACTGTTGAACATCTTTCTTTAAATAAACATCTTTTTAACGTTTTAAGTACACAATAGATACCAGATACCGGGATAGAAAGGGTATAGACTCAAGAAATTAGTTTTTAGTGTTAATGACGACCGCTCATTAGTAACAACATTCAGTCAGAAAAATATACGAGTAAAATTATTCAAATTGTGACACACTTTCTTCCAGAAGCTTGAGCAGCGAATGGACGTACCACCGATACGATCTTTAGCTGGGCCAATCTGAGTCAGGATGACCTAGTTTGGCCGAGCAAAAAGTATCACGTAGTATAGTTAGCAACGCCCGTGAAGAGAAGGGTTCTCACAAGAGCAATCAGCATGTAAATCAGAAGCGACTTGATTGCTTCTTGATTGGCAGTTTCGGCCTAACTGACAAACAGCTCCTCAGTGACTACTAACTCGCGCATGAATAATCAAACATAACTCGTTTACAAGTTCTTCTTCAGATCTACTCTTGTTCCTTTAAAATTAACTTTTAATTTTGTTTATGCTGATTTAATGCTTAAATCATCACAAGCAAAATTTCAAAAAATACTACACATATCATGGATATTAGACGGGGACGTTCTGTGCCCAAAAAAATTGGATCGAAAGAGATAAAAGTTTGAAGTACAGAAATTTGAAAATTCATCTATATATTTGAATAAAATGTAATTTATAAATGACATGATGTCTGATTCTGTCCATAGTCGGTGACCTAGAAAGAGATGGCTGCGTAAATCAATGTACTGCAACATGTTGCTTCACTTAATTAGGCCAGCTGTACTTCTACAGCTTCACTAATCAGACCAGTTGTTCGCTTCTCTTGCGTCACTAACCAGACCAGCTGTTCGCTTCACCTGCTTCACTAACCAGACCAGCTGTTCTTCTCCTGCTTCACTAACCAGACCAGCTGTTTGCTTCTCCAGCTTCACTAACCAGACCAGCTGTTCGCTTCTCCTGCTTCACTAACCAGACCAGCTGTTCTTCTCCTGCTTCACTAACCAGACCAGCTGTTCTTCTCCAGCTTCACTAACCAGACCAGCAGTTCTTCTCCAGCTTCACATACCAGGCCAGCTGTTCTTCTCCAGCTTCACTAACCAGACCGTGTTTACTCAGTTCCGTGTTGACGGATCGGATCCCGTATCCGAAGCCCTTTCACCGTAAACGAGCTCGTAATATTTACAACTGAACGCCGTAGTTCATCGTAAGCAATCAAGATTTTTCCCCTCAAATATTACGATCAATGAATTGCTTCTCAACAACATTCGCTTCTCCGCAATGTTTTTTACTCCTACGTGTATTTTTGAATACACGAGGTTTCCTGTTCGCTAGGTATTTATACATATAGTTTAGGTTCGCAATGTTTCCTCATATTTCCTCAATACAGCGGCAATCCATTCCACCCAATCCATTCCTCCATTCCTCAATCTTCAACCATGGCTGCCTTCAAAACTAAGTACCATCGCTCAACAAACTTTAAGCCTCAATTCGTCAACAAATGTTTGCAACATATGAGTAATCTAAAAACAAAATTGCATGCAGAGTTTCTAACGACAAGCTGACTGTTCGACAAATAGACGGCATCAATAGCACGGTTATATAAAATACCTACGAGCTCGAATAGCGCTGGATTTGCAAGGCTTCCGGTCAATATTGAGAGACGGATTGAACGGAAGCATTCGAGAAATTGCTTGGTTTACAGGATCTCGAAGAGCCTGCAAACCTCATTACAGGGTATGTCGGACTATGAAAGCCATGCTGATCTTTCTGCATCAATTCTACCAGGTCTGCTCAAAGAATATTTCAGTAGAAATTATAGAGCATTCGGGAAAAAAAAATAAAGTGGGGTTTATCATGAAAAATGTGGAGGGTCGAGTTAGATCGGTTCATTTTAAACACCGAATAATAAATTCAGTAAAAATTCAACCAGAGGTCAAAAATATGTCTGTCTATTCGGTAGGGAAAGCTGGTTTAATTATTGTTATAACTAATATAATTTATCGATGTTTGTCATACGTTTCCAAAAATGTCTATCATAAAAAATGTTGTGACTTTCCGATGTAACTTCAACCGTCTTACAATTCCACAATCACTCGTCTTCCTATTGTGTTCATTATTTCATTGACCAGAAGTTTTCGGCAGCCATCAATTATTTTCGATGTAAATCCCGCATTGCCAATCAATTGCTCTCATCTGTCCGATTTAACGGTTAATGACTTGTCGAAATGGCAGAGCGCGTTAAGCTCATCGCGACCGAGGAGATCAAGGGCTCAATTGCCGTTATTTATGAGCTTTATATTGGCCCGCATTGGCGTCAATACAATTAATCGGATTGGAGGGTCTCAAATTGATCATAAAATAAGGATATGACGCTGACGTTACCGTTCATTGCCTTATTGCTATCGATTATCTTCAACCAACGCCGCTTTCACGAGTATTCCGACTCAAGCTTAATTAGGATTTCTGTGACTTAGAAATCTCTATCAGTTAAAAGCAGGTCACTAAATCCCCGCTGTTGGATTTATTAAAGATTCTTAGAATTAGATCAGAAACATGATAGTCATGGCGCTCACTAGTCTAAAAAATATAACTCGGTACTCACTGCAGTGAGTGACAGAGAGCGCATTTTCTCGTCGACGAAAACGTGAAGTCACGGACGGACAGACGGTCAGACGGACGGACGGACAGACGGACATGGCGAGCACAATAGCGCATTTTTTCCACAAATGAGAAAATGCGCTAAAATCTATCCTGTAATCAATCAATGTCAATAAACGAATGATGGACAACTTAAAATATTTCTATCTCAAAATTAAAATCACTTGAATAATTTCAGTTATCATTATTTAACATTTGAATCTCTTACGTCTGCAAATACTTGCAACGTTTGACTAGTTAACTCGAAGAATCTGCATTCCATTACCAATTAATACAACTGGAGGGGTCCAATACAAGGTAATTTATGGTGATTAAAAGAGTTTACATCATTAGCTTTAGAATAATTCGATTCATTGTTAAGAGATTAATTAGATTTATACAAGCAAAACAACTTGAATGAATAGATTACTTTATTCCTGAGAAGGGGGAACGTTAACAATGTTAACGTTAGCATGCATGAGTCTTTAGCTGCATGCCTGAGAAGCACGATAGAGTTTTCCATGCATGTAAACTAACTTGAGATTAAAGCGATACTATTTTTGTTTTAGCTGAGGGTGTTTTTTCACTTCTTATCTTGTTTTTTAGAAAGTGACATGCTAATGAGTATGTTAGAATGCTACGCGAGCTACTAACAAGATGCCATTTTTAACTAACTTTTGCAATTTGATATGATGAAGGTCTTAGTTTTAAAATTTTTAGACCGTGTAACAAACAAGATCCATGTGATATTCGCATCGAAACGTTACGACATTTTACAGCGTGTCACATGCACATTCACTCCACATTCAGACATTCACTTAAATATATCCGTTGAATTTCAATAGGAACCCACTTCTACTGTATTAAGATGCATTGGGCGATGTTTGTTCCAATCTGTCATATTTCAATGATAAATTTCAAGTAGTATTTTTAAAACACCTATTCGAAATACCGAATTTTTATATTACAATTTTCTTGTATATCATCTTTAGTAAAAACTTCCTACCCTCTCAACACATATTATGGGATTTTCCTTCCTTGTGTTAAAAATGAAACTGTTAAATCAATTTTTTTACGTTACCACGCGCTAGAATTAATTTCTTTGTTTCACCATCAGCTTTAATAATTACTTTTTCACCATCCGTTTGAATGAATTATTTTTCACCACACGCTTCAATGATTTTTTGTGCAACCGCGAGCTATAATAACGCTAAACTTACCCATGAATCGCTTGCTCAAAAATATTTTGCGCTTTGTAAACCTTGTTGTCCCTGAGAGCAGATCAGTCCTCGGGGGCTCGTTAAATTATTTTTCACCACACGCTTCAATGATTTTTTGTACAACCGCGAGCTATAATAACGCTAAACTTACCCATGAATCGCTTGCTCAAAAATATTTTGCGCTTTGTAAACCTTGTTGTCCCTGAGAGCAGATCAGTCCTCGGGGGCTCGTTCCGCTGTTTTATTCGTAAACTCTAATTTTGGGTCCATTCAGTTTTACTTTTGATTGACTAGGAGTTATTTATTTATCCGTGCGCCGAATGTATGTCATTTGCTACTTAATTTACTACAGTGCAAAAAATTCAATTTTGACTTGTACAAGTAGTACGAACGACAATTGCTTTTTGATGACGAGTTAGACAGTTCAATTTAGCAGCCTTTGACGCCATGAAGATATATTACGACAGATACACCCGACTTTATATGCGGCCTTCAAGAATTGTAGCATTACTCACTCCAGCTCTAAATTAAATATCGAATGATGCCACAGAACTCAAGGATGCGTATCCTTTGAACGGAGAAATATCCTTTTAAAATAGAAGTATCGTCATAATTGAAGGCAGTAAAACCACATTTTTCAGTAAAAATGACATTGATTTTAAAACACATACGAGTCAGTAGGTGTTATGATCAATATTGTTCAAATCCGCTACTCAAATATTCTCTAATATAAATATTAGAGATTTATTATAAAATACTGTGCTTGTAGTTTCTGTTACAAATTGCAATATTGCAATTATAATTTATCCGCATAAATGCAAGGCATTCCTATTGTTTGTCCTTATCAATTTCTTCGTGACTTTAGGACTGCCTTAAATAAATTCAGCTATAGGAAGATTAGGTCTTGAATAATAGGATAATGATAAATAATAGGATAATGACCGATAGAATCAATTACTGAATTATGGCGAGGGCGAGGCGGTGTACGTCAGCACACCCAGCTGTTGTTCCAAGTACAAGTGTAATACCTGCACTCCTTTAGAATACAGTATACCTGTACTCCTTTAGAATACAGTACCTGTACTCCTTTAGAATACAGTACCTGTACTCCTTCTTGCCGGCCTGCAATCGCTTCGTTCGCCAATATTCGGGGTCGCACTTCGTTTTATAATTCAGTTTTTGGCAAAAGACCGAATTCATGAAACAGCAACAAAAATTTCAATTTATTTGATAATTTTATTCCAAAATTATGTATTGAACTTCCGTTAGAATGTTACTTACTTGTGTTTAAAATAGGAATTGAGAGTTTAAATAAACCAGTAATGAAGTTACATAAAACATAACAACGAATTTCAGCGTTTCTTAGCAACTTCGGACTGCGCCAGCGTTAGGACGTAAACATTCGTAACGATTAAATTAGAGGCTTCTTTTGGTGAATATTTCCTGTATAATTGTCAACTTAATTAATATAATTTATAATTCATAACCTAATTTATATAATTTTTTATTCACTACTGCGTTAAGCTTATGCTCAAATGGCTTTCTGAGATAAGAAAAATATCGTAATAAGTTGGACTTTTAGGTTTCATGAAAAGTTTCCAACTTGAAGTAACGAATGATAAAGAGAATAAAGAATTAACAACTCAAATTTATTATCAAATCGGTTTAAAATCCGCAGGTAATCGCCGGCTAATTACAATTCAGGTTCGATGTGGTTGTAAACCTCAATGTTTGGTTATATTTTCCAAAGCAATTTAGTCAATGCATTACTGCCCAAAAAATATTGTAAGGTAATTCGGGAGCGTCCCTACTTAATTGGTATGATGAGCAGTTAATGAGAATACACCTGAAGGTGAGTTAAGTATTTAATAGTGATCACGAGATGATTAAAATAGTACCGTTTAAGGAGTATGTACGGCTTAATTACTGTTTATAAGAATTCATACCAGATTATGGACTTAAAGACTTGCTGTCCTGCACTCGTGAATCAAATAAGGTTAAGTCTGAACATATGTGCGTACTTTTCTCTGTCTTAGAAGGTTTTGGCTTAGTACAGAGTTGTACATATAGGTTTAGTCTAACTGCCGTGAGAAAGACGTAGGTAGCCACCGTGTAAACAAGGAAGATGGCAGGCATAAGGAAGATCCATGAATATAACCGAACAAGAAAGTTGATCAAATGCGGTAGTTTTAAAAGCCTATCCAAGTTCTAATGGCAGTAATAATCCTTTAGCAATTCCCACTTGACAATATTGATCATGTCAATTTCTTTAAAACTAATTGCTTTTTGTCTCAATCGTAGAGCATGTCGAGCTGCGCATATTCTAAATGTTCTGACTACATTGTAGTAAATTTCCGCCGCTAATGTAGCTAATTTTGGTATAATTCGGTAACCTACTTCAATTTTGGTATAATTCGGCAACCTACTTCAATAAAGAATAAAGTTTATTCATTGGTTACCAATTACCATGCTATAAAGCTTCCTAATTGTTTATAAATTTCATTGATAACGAAAACACTTTGATGCGCGAGAGGCGGAGCTTAGAGCAAGGAAAAAATTACTCAGAAAGCCAAGAACTATAACTTTTAGTAAGATATATAAGATATTTTAGGACGTCAATAATATACATCGATAAATTTATATAAGTAATAAAAATTCTCCCGATGCATTTTTCAGTAGCTCTCTTTAGAGCCAAGCATCTTACAGATTCCAGAAAAAATATAGTTTTGGAGTTTTCCTGCGATTAAAAAAATATTACAGAATAACCACGACGGTGTGAGTGAGTCGCTCCTGTTTAATACAAAAAATATAATGGACATCATAACGGCGCTCACAAACTCGTGAATTTTGGTTGCACTTCCGTTGTAGTTACGCTTAATTAAAGCCAGCATGGTAATCTGCCGTGCTGTTTTTTCAGCATCCGGTGGCTGATAAAATTTTCGATATTCCTTATACGTCGTTAAGAGATTTGAGTTAAGATAAAATAAAATCCGGGATTCTGATTTCTGATGATTTATTACTGGGAATTCAGCAAGGAAATTAGCAGTCAAAATTCTTTACATTTGTTGCGAGCTGCTGTGATTTATTATGTGATGATTATGTGACAATAATTAATTTTTCGCGCTTTAAAGTTACACGCGCAGAGAAATAATTGAAAATTTCTCCTAATATAGACGAACTTTTTGCTCTTGTGTGAATCATCCTGACCCGGCTACAGGGCGTATCAAAGATAAGCCTGTTATCTGCTCATGCAATAGTAGAGAAAAAGTGTCACTATTCCATCAATATGACCCAGTAATTTTTCTGGGTGCATGCACTAGCAGTAAACTGACACGCAGCAAATGAGGGCTCCAGCCGCAACATAACCCAGTGAAAATTTACAGACGCGGCAGCTTCTGATTAGGATTACCAGAAGCTGGGCCGACTCTAAATTTTGTTAGGGAATAAGTCTTCATGCAAAGAACATTTACGAGCAGCTATTAAAAGAAACTGTTGAACAAAAATAAGAAGTTCTGAAATTTTTGACATGGTTTAAGCTTTAAATATATCAAATTTAAGTACATTGAAGTGTTAGAAAAATTGCTAATCTGTAATATGGCTAAGTGTAGAGGCGGAAGAGTTTTTTGCACCTCTTCGTAGGCTGCACAGTGCCGAGGATATGAAGCCTAACAGTTTCATGTATTTTGTAACTTTTCTATATGGTAAAGTGGGACAGTGAGACACGTTAATTATTTTTTTTAGTTAGGAAACGTCAATTGTCGTTTTTTAAGTTAATAATGTGATTTTTTTGTTGAATTGAGACACATCAATTATTATCTTTTTAATTGAAGGGTGCAATATATAGTATTTCTCTCTGGGAAATGAATCAAATGTACTGACTTGTGAGCTTTTACTACTTTCTACCCACCAATAATTATTACAGTTTAAATATATAAAATAACTATTTAAAGCTGCACCTGATTTGGACGTCATGCAGAAGCTCAGATTATTTTCTGAAAGAATTAACCTAAATTTAATTTTTACGCGGATGCACGGCTAATTGCTGCTTTTAAATAGTCTCGATGCATCTGCCTCGGTGAAATTTTGAAAAACTTTTATCGGCTGAACACATTTTGTTGTGTTATAGACTTGATTAATGGACACACGGCTTATATAAACAGCCATCTGTCTAAATTCACGGATGTCAATTTCGATTCGGAAATAGACCTTGAACAAATTTTCAGAATTTAAGTCTTACGGTTGCACATGGTTGTAGTTTAATAGTATTAACGAAAGTAGTGATGAGATTGCCTTACCAACTATTATTGGCATGCCAGGTTATGCCCTTCTACTGAATTTGTCATAAGCAATTACAATAGAAAGTTTTTTTAAATCCCATTTCAAAACCCAGTCTGTACTAGTGTAGCCTTTTATTATAGTGATATGAAAATTATGAAGAAAAATTAAATATTATTATTGATCATCAATAAACATTAATTCATTACAGCATTCGTACCTTCAACTAATTACATATCATTCATTTATTACTGAGTAATATTATTCACATAATTCATCTGAATATACAAATTTTGAATTCTTCATCCGGTGAATGCAAGTTTCCTTCAGTTTTCTTGGATTCATATCAACAATGGAAGCGAGACTCGCAGTCAAGCGAGTAGCCGCTGCAGTCCCAAAGCAAGACAGATTTTTTTTTTCATTTTATTTTACGTATTCTTACTCTTTTTCTTTCAATATTCTTCATGTGCCTTCAGGGAAATTTTCTTTCTTTAGACTTGGACTGCATCGGCTAGGAAGGCCCGTTGTGATATTGAAGGACAGTTTTTGCATTCAAAACCCATCAATCTAATATTTTTTTTTTAATTTAGAGGTCAAATATTTGGGGCACTAGCTTCAGATTTCGCAATATTCGATACGTATTTTAGCGCATTTTCTCATTTATGGAAGAAAATGCACTTTTGTGCTCGTCATTTCCGTCCGTCTGTCCGTCTGTCCGTCCGTGACTTCACGTTTTCGTAGACAAGAAAATGCGCTTTCTGTCACTCACTGCAGTGGTACTGAGTTATATTTTTTGAGGCTCTACTTTTCGTGACGTTTTTCATAATCTATTGTTATTAGACATAATGGAAATGTTATCTTTGTCTACGCACATCTTCCAATATATGAGATGCACATAATCAAATTATGTACGTAGTTACCTATATACCTTATAATAAAGTGACCCTTCAAGACAGAAGGTTCATCTCAAGACAGTGAGACATTGGTCGTTAAGTCACCTAACGAGAGTGATTTGCTTATATTCACGAGGATATAAACTGGCGATCTAAGCCACAAAAGAGATAGTAAACCTCATCATGGAAATTCTGGTCTTGATGGAAGGAGCCTCCTACATATGTTCTATTTTTGTGTGCTGCCGAAGTGAATCGGCAATTCATTAGATATAAGTGCAGTTTAAAAATAACCTATAACATCGAGTTATCATTAGATCATCTGATTTGTAACGATTAATATACTTATGAGTTACACAAATACTTATCGTATACTCTACCAAATGCAGAGCTTAGAGTATAAATTCTTTGCATTCGTGAAATTTAATTCAGCTAATTCTCAATGATTACTCGGTAATTTCGGCGTCAATGTGTTTTTACTCGTTAAAACACTCGTTTTTATCAAATTATAATCATTCCTTCATCAAGAATAAAATTCAATCCAATTAAAAGTAAGCATAATAACAATTCAAAATTCCATTGCAATGCTTTTCCAAGATTCTATAAAATTTTAGAGCGTTGTCAGTGAGATATACATGATGTTTGTATAGATATACGCTGTGAAAACCTCTAATCGAAATCTGCCGTGAATATTTTTATCTGCCAACCTGAAAAAACCTATACCTTTTTGTTTGACGTTTTTGTTGTTGTTGTTGTTGTTGTTGTTTTATTTTAAATTAGAATGCCGATTTTTTTATCTGCGTACCTGAGAAAAACCTACCTTTTTGTCTGACGTTTTTGTTGTTGTTGTTGTTGTTGTTTTATTTTAAATTAGAATGCCAATTTTTTTATCTGCCGACCTGAAAAAACTTATACCTTTTTGTCGGTCGTTTTTGTTGTTGTTGTTGTTGTTTTATTTTATATAAGAATGCCGATTTTTTTATCTGCCGACCTGAAAAGCATCACCCTAAAAGATTTACGAGATAACTTCGCTAGTGAAACGTTTCCTCACCACTGATGGGAATTAATCCTGCTGGAAATGTAAGATATAATATCTAGAAACTTATTCATAAATCCAAAATCATGAATGTCTTGCCAAATCAAATAATGGCTTCGGCAAATTAATTTGAAATTACACAGAAAATGCCTGAATTTAAGCGTAGTTTGTTTAGTACATATTTTTGCTGGAAAATACCGTAATGTCTTATTTTATTTTATAGTAGACATGCATGCATGCATTTTATATATAATGGTGTCAAACAGCAAATTCATCTTACCTCATTCTGATAAATGCTGTATCTCACGATAAATTTTATCTTCACTTTACAGTCGAGCAACAAATTCATCTTACCTCATTCTGATAAATGCTGTATCTCACTATAAATTTTATATTCACTGTACAGTCGAACAACAAATTCATATAAGTGCCATATCTCACGATAACTTCTATCTTCACTGCACAGTCGAACAACAAATTCATATAAATCCCATATCTCCTTCTTGCCATATCTTCTTCTTTCCATATCTTCTTCAATAAATTTTATCTTCACTTTACAGTCGAACAACAAATTCAAATAAATGCCGTATCTCATAATAAATTTTATTTTCACTCTACAGTCGAACAACAAATTCAGATAAATACCGTATCTCAAATAAATTTTATCTTCACTCTACAGTCGAACAACAAATTCATATAAATGCCATGTCTCACAAAAAAATTTGTCTTCACTTTACAGTCGAACAACAAATTCATATAAATGCCATATCTTCTTCTTCTTGCCATATCTTCTTCAATAAATTTTATCTTCACTCTACAGTCGAACACTAATTCACCCTCACTTCACTCAGATAAATACAGTATCTCAAATAAATTTTATCTTCACTCTACAGTCGAACACTAATTCACCTCACTTCACTGAGATAAATACCGAATCTCACAATAAATTTTATCTTCACTCTACAGTCGAACAACAAATTCATATAAATACCGTATCTCAAATAAATTTTATCTTCACTCTACAGTCGAGCACTAATACACCTGTCTCTTATACACATCTAGATGTGTATAAGAGACAGGCGCAGGACAGCGCGTGCTGGGCAAGTTAGCTTGCGATGCTGCCAAGCTAATGTCGTCTGAGGGGATTTAAGAAGAAAAAATCTAAAGAGGACACTAAATCTGAGCCTCTCTCGGCCATCGACTCTCCTCGTCTTGCTTAGAGTCAGCTTTGAGTGCGACTTCTTGCGGTAATCGAGGCTTATTGTTGTGACGAATTATTAAATTTGAATTATCATTGCGAAACTTGTTGTATTAAGGTGTCTACTCTTTCATAATATGCGTTAGACATGCATAAGTAGTTACAGGGTAACAAAGCCTTACAAACTACGCATTCATTTGTGGGGTTATGGTGCTCATCAAAATGATGAAATACTTTGTTTTAAGAAGATATAGGAAACGAATGAAATATAGAAAATATAGCGCACGCGTCTTTGCTACTGAGGAAATTGCGAGCGTGCATCGCACAAAACTCATCATGGAATATTTTTGCGTTGAACTTTCAAACTTCCGGGAAGTTTGAGTGCAGGTGACTTTGGCACCAATATTTTTCACGAAACGTTTCACTTTTGGTTTACGACCTGCGGCGGCCGGAAGAAA